>NC_084616.1:53136913-53269413 GCF_033978795.1 Nerophis ophidion
GAGAAGCGATGGAAAAATATCTAAATGAGTCCTTATCAGCAGGCTTGATCCGTCAATCTTCTTCCCCTATCGGTGCCGGATTTTTTTTTGTTGAAAAGAAAGATAAATCCTTGCGTCCCTGCATAAATTATTGCGGCCTGAATAACATTACTATCAAGAATAAATATCCACTACCTTTGCTCACTGCAGCTTTTGATCCATTACAGGGATCTGTCATTTTCACAAAGTTAGATCTGCGCAATGCTTACCACCTCGTACGTATTAGAGAAGGGGACGAGTGGAAGACAGCCTTTAACACCCCCATAGGACACTTTGAATATCTGGTCATGCCTTTTGGTCTTACTAACGCCCCAGCTGTTTTTCAAGCACTTGTTAATGATGTTTTGAGAGACTTTCTAAACCATTTTGTTTTCGTTTATCTCGACGATATTCTAATTTTCTCCCAGTCCCCAGCTGAACATATCAAACACGTCCTAGTTTTACAAAGACTTTTGGAGAACAAATTGTATGTCAAAGCGGAGGAATGTGATTTTCACCGTGACTCTGTGTCCTTTTTGGGGTTTATTATTGAGGCTGGACAAGTGAGACGCGACCCCCAAAAAATAAAGGCAGTTTTAGAATGGCCACAGCCAACAAGTCGTCGGAAGCTCCAACAGTTCCTGGGTTTTGCAAATTTTTATAGGCGCTTTATCCGCAACTTCAACTCAATTGCCCAACCCCTTTGCCGTTTAACATCATCAACTCCCTTTTCTTGGACTGAGGAGGCTGAGTCGGCATTCAGAAAACTAAAGGACTTATTCACTACCGCACCAATTTTAATGCAACCGGACCAAACTCGTCAGTTCATTGTAGAGGTGGATGCCTCTGACTCTGGAGTCGGGCCAGTGTTATCTCAACGGTCTAGCTCTGATGACAAGCTCCACCCCTGCGCTTTCTATTCTCATAGTTTATCACCGACTGAAAGGAATTATGATGTAGGGAATCGGGAGCTTTTGGCAATCAAATTGGCACCAGAGGAATGGAGACACTGGCTTGAAGGAGCTGAAAAGCAATTTATCGTCTGGACTGACCATAAAAATCTTTCCTACATTCAAACTGCCAAAAGACTCAATTCACGCCAAGCCCGGTGGGCATTGTTTTTACGCAGATTCGATTTTGTCCTGACTTATCGGCCAGGCTCCAGGAACACTAAGCCAGATTCCCTCTCTTGCCAATTCACCTGCTCTGACACCACCACTAACCCAGTGACCATTCTCCCTTCCACTCGCATTGTGGCAGCTGTTACTTGGGAAATCGAAGCAAAGGTCAAGGAGGCTCAACGCACAGATCCTGATCCAGGTAATGGACCCAATAACCGCCTCTATGTGCCTAACTCTGTCCGTTCTCAAGTGTTGCAATGGATCCACACTGCTCTATTTTCCTGCCACCCTGGAGTCACTCCCACACTCAACCTGCTCAAACGTAGGTTTTGGTGGCCTTCAATGGATGCTGACACACGGAAGTATGTCCTTGCCTGCTCCGTCTGCGCCCAAAACAAGTCTTCACACCGTCCACCCTCTGGACTTCTCCAGCCGCTCCCTGTACCCTCTCGACCATGGTCTCCTATTTCTATGGACTTTGTCACAGGACTGCACCTCTCCCAAGGTAATACAGTAATACTCACCATAATTGACCGTTTTTCCATGGCCTGTCATTTTGTGGCTCTACCCAAACTACCGACAGCTTTAGAAACTGCAAATCTCCTTGTAAATCATGTCTTTCGTTTACATGGACTGCCTATGGACATTGTCTCAGACCGTGGACCTCAGTTCACCTCTCAAGTATGGCGGCTGTTCTGTAAGTCAATTGGAGCTACAGTCTTTCTTCTGGTTTTCACCCCCAAACTAATGGCCAGACGGAGCGGACAAACCAGGAGTTGGAAGCCGCACTAAAATTCGTGGCAGCAGACAACCCAACCCAGTGGAGCACCCATCTTTCCTGGGTCGAGTATGCCCATAATTCACAATTGAGTTCTGCTACTGGATTAACCCCCTGTGAAGCCTCTGTTGGCTATCAACCACCACTTTTCCTGGAGCAGGAACAGGAGTTGGCTGTGCCATCCGCCCAACATCATCTGCGTCGATGTAAGAAGATATGGAAGGACACACAAGCTGCCCTCTTACGTACGGCCGAACGCAACAAGATGGTGGCCGATCGTCGCAGAGTTCCTGCTCCAACCTATCAACCAGGACAATTGGTCTGGTTATCATCCCGGAACATCCCCCTAAAGACTGAGGCTCGTAAACTGTCTCCACGTTTTATTGGTCCTTTTCCTGTCGACGTTATTGTCAACCCTACAACCGTCCGTCTAAAGCTGCCCTCTTCTATGAAGATACATCCTGTTTTTCATGTTTCCCAACTCAAACCGATGACCGTCAGCCCTTTGTTTACATTATCAAGATCACAGGAAACTTACACATGTTTCTGCTTTTTCTATTTTAATACAAACAATGCTAAATGTCATTAGGTGTTGTTCATATACCAATTACCATACCCTTCCTCTCTCTCTGCTTTCATTCTTATCTACTGTAGTTCATGGCATGTGAGTGGGTTAAAAGCAGAATTTTTTACATGATCTTAAGTTTATCTCACAACTCAAGCTTGCAGAGGATAGAAGAACATCAGTCATTTGACAAGCAAATATATTTCATACTATACAAATCATCTTGATGAACCATTACTAATAGTCTTTAATATGGAATGCGATGAGTACTTTACCCGCTCAGAAAGTACAACCAGGCTGCCAGGCCCGCAAAAAATGTGAGGAATGCATGCTTAAACTTCATTGAAAAACATGTGATTTGGATATCAGCAAAACAGACACGCCGGTACCTTTTGTGTGATTAGACAGAAGAGAGTAAAAATGAGTAGAAGTGCTCCAAAGATGTAGGTGATGATGAAGCCAAACTTGTACAGATCTCTCATTGGTCTTCTCTGAGAAGCCTTCACAGACCTCGTAACATAACTGTCTGTAGAAGATTACATACAATCTATAACCTCTGAGGGTCCAAGGGTCATTATAGAACTCCTCAAAACACAGTTGATCCCACCTGTACAGTGCTGTGTGGAGGACTCTGTAGGTTGCTCCGTGGAAGAACTGAACATCTTTGAATATTCATGCTGGCAACTCCAGTCGATGGGTGTGTCACGTGTTTTTACCAGATCCAAATAAACAGACAGCACCTTTGAAGCTCTCTGCAGCGCCCCTGCAGGAGACCCTTTGCAGACGGCTTCAAAACTCTCTGGCTTGTCCTGTCATGGAACAGTGGTTATGTCATATCAGTTTTTGGATTTTTTTGTATGTCCCTGTGCTAGGCAGTGACACCATTTTCACAGAGACTCATAAGTCACAAGATACACAGACCTCAATCTCCTCGTTGATCTGCGGAACACATTTCTGGGAGTACATGTTGAGGATGAGTGTTCTCAGGGACTGAACGTAGCCATAGTTGACCGAGCCTCTGTTATATTGGAAGTGGGTGGTAAGGAGCTCCAATATCCACGGGAGAGCAGCTTTCACAAAGCAACATTGGCTCTGTAGGAAATCAGAGCATAAGAGTCACAAATATATACATTTAAAATGATGACTAATTAATATGGGCGTAACATTGAATAATTAAGAGTAAAAATGTTGGACAGTTGTGTTGAAGATCACATTTTGAAGCAACAATTTGAGGTAGATTCAATCTCAAACAAGTGTTGTTTACAGGAGAAGAATATAACATCTGCTACGGAAGACTGAGATACAACCAAGCAGACCTATTATTTTTTGACTATAAATAAAATTGGAATTGAAATATTGACATACCAGTATGAAATATTAAGGTACTTTACCAAAGTTTTCTGTTCTATGAATGTGTAGGTTATCGAGCATCCACTTCTCAACTGGTTATCCATCTGCAGAGGCAAAACAAAAACAGGAACACCCTTTTACAACTTGTTGAATAAAAGGGTTCCTAGCGCCATCTGTTTGATATTACTTACCAGATGTTTGAGTGTCAGCAGGTGCTCCCTAGTAATGGAGTGTCTGCATGTTCCAGGGATCTCCGCCATGGATAGCGGGAAGCTCAGAAACATAACCACACACAGACACTTTACCTGCAACTGACACAAGTCAATTTTGTCAATGTTCAAATTGTGCCAGCAATTATCTACCGTATTTTTTGGACTGTAAGTCGCAGTTTTTTTCATAGTTTGGCCAGGGGTGTGACATATATTCAGGAGCGACTTATGTCTGAAATTATTAACACATTACTGTAAAATATCAAATAATATTATTTAGCTAATTCACGTAAGAAATTAGACGTATAAGATTTCATGGGATTTGGCGATTAGGAGTGACAGATTGTTTGGTAAACGTATAGTATGTTCTATATCTTATAGTTATTTGAATGACTCTTACCATAATATGTTACGTTAACATACCAGGCACCTTCTCAGTTGGTTATTTATGCATCATATAACATACACTTATTCAGCCTGTTGTTCTCTATTCTTTCTTTATTTGAGATTGCCTTTCAAATATCTATTCTTGGTGTTGGGTTTTATCAAATACATTTCCTAAAAAAATGTGTTTTATACTCCAGTGCGAGTCATATGTTTTTTTCCTTCTTTATTATGCATTTTCGGCAGGTGCGACATATACTCCGGAGCGACTTATACTCGGAAAAATACGGTAAATGTTTACTCATGGGAAAAAGTACACTTAGACATGCACTTTCATGAGGATGCATGCAAGCCCTTTATCTCTAAAGGCTTAGAGGCCACATGCGTTGACAGCACCTTTTAGCTCTTATTTTTTTTACAAAATAGTGTACACTAATGAATTGGGGTCTTATGGCCGCTTATGTGGACACTTGTACTGCCATCTGGTGGTGTCAGAAGAGTATAACATTCAATGGTAAAAATTCTAGATGGCGGCAAATACGAGGAAAGATTTAAGTGGCCACTCCAGACACAAAAATCGACAAGGTAAGAAGTCCTGCTTTTTTTCATAGCTTATTCTTATTTAGATGTTTGTATAAGCGTTGGACATGTGGCATGATAAGCGAATTTTGAAAAAAAAAGGGTAAAAATAAGAATTAGTACGTCACTAAACATGAAGTGCACGTTTGTGTACTTATGGACTGAAGCTCATTGAAACAGCTAATATACTTGTAAACATGCACACATTTAAAATGAAAAAGTAAGTATATCTGGTGCAGCTAAAATGCTGTACTTTGTCTAAATGTAATACATAACAATTCAATCACTAAATACATATATACATACATAAATTAGTTGGGTTAAAAATGTTGTACAGTACCATTGATATCCATTGTTTTTATTTCCACAGCATTTTTCTGTGCAACAAGCAATGCAGCTATTTGGGTTGATTAATAAAGAAAACTCAGATTTAGACCTATCTGACAATGATGATCCCATCCTGGATGCAAATTACCAACCATCAGCACAGGAGGAAAGCAGCAGTGACGATGAGTACCACATTCCTGAGCCCACAGAGCACAGCAGAGGACATAAACATCGCCATGGTGCAGATAATGGCTAGTCAAGGCCCAGTAGAGTTGTGTTCATGTTATGTGGTTAGGGCCTCACGGCTACGTGAAGGATTGGAAGCAGAATGCTCATTTACTTGTAGGTTCATTGACAGAGGAAACAATCTAAATTAAATCCAATTAATCCATTGCATACACCCAACAATGTTAACACAAAAGTCTGTTTAATAGTAAATCAGTAAGTACATTTTATTTATAAAGCGCTTTTCACACTTAAAATCACAAAGCGCTGTAAAAAACATAAGTACATCAAATCAACAATTCAACTAAAACAACAGGGTCAACACCATTAACGGGATTAAAACTGCATTACAATTGATAGTTAAAAGGTTTATTAACTACAAGTTTTACTAAAAAGAGAAGCCTTCAAATGTTTTTTATAAGCGGCAATACAGTCAAGATCACGGAGGAACTGGTGTAAGTTGTTCCAGAGGCTAGAATGTCAGGTCTCCACAGGTTTTTAAAATGTTTTTGGGGATCTTTAGGACACCCTTGCCTGAAGACCGGAGGCTGCGTCCTGAAGTGTTGGGGTATAACAAGTCAGTGAGGAACAGAGGGGCCCCAACATGCAACACACGGAAATTTAGGACTAAAATCTTAAACTCTGTGTGGTATTTGACTGGAAGCCAATGGGGGTAATATGGGCTGTTCTGGGAGCACCGGTCAAAAGTCTGGCAGCCGCATTTCGTACCGTCTGAAGTCTCTTTAGTGTTGACTTGTTGAGAACATGTACAATGAGTGAGGAAAGTTTCTTGTGTGGTCTCTGGAATGACTGAGTGTATCTCACATTACTGGTGGCGTTAAGGTACCACCAAATAGAGAAAAACATACCAGTAATCTAATTTTGTAGCTCACCGATAAATCACACGATTCACTCTCTTAGTCCAAAAGAAAAACAAGAACTCAAGAGCATGCTATGTGGATACTGTATGGTATTTTGCTTGTCAGCACAAAAGGAAAACGTTTAGAATTTACATCAAAGTAAATATTGTTGCGCTGTCCAAGTTTTGGACCTATGTGGTGTGGAAATGAATGTCCAACATTAGGAAAGAGACTTTCTTCAGAAAAACATGAAAGACCTGCAAAGACTTATAACATTATGACATTTTTTTTTCAAGACACACAATATTGTATAAGCCAAAGGTCTACATGTTTCCATGCCAAGGACTCAACAATTGATGGAGCGGGGATCATAGTGGAAGAGGGGTTAGGGCTTGGGGTCTTTCTGTGTGGAGTTTGCTGTTTGCCCCGGGAATGCGTGGGTTCCCTCTGGGTACTCCGGCTTCCTCTCACCTCCAAAGACATGCACCTGGGGATATGTTGATTGGCAACACTAAATCAGCCCTGGTGTGTAAATGTGAGTGTGAATGTTGTCTGTCCATGTGTGTTGGCCCTGCCATGAGGTGGCAACTTGTCCAGGGTGTACCCCCTCTCATGCCCGAGTGCAGCTGGGATAGGCTCCAGCACCCCCGCAACTCAGAGAGGGACAAGCGGTAGAAAACGGATGGTCTTTAAAGGTACCTCGTTAACTTGTGGACAGTGACAATTGCTCAAAGACTAAAAGGAAAGCTCAGTGTGGAGGGAGGTGTAGCCAGCGCTGCTTGCGGGAGGAAAAGTCACCGCCACTGTCCATGGTACTGAGGACGAGTATCATCAGGTGGGGGCGGGGCATGTGCTGACACAGCTGGCAGGTGATTAGATTTAACAGGTGATACGTGTTAAACTAATCATCTGTTGTCTTTAACAGTGAGCGGCCGGGAGCAGAGAAGCAGAGAGGATACGGACGTGACTGAAAAGTCACATTCTGGGGGAGAAGTACTTGGTGAAAACAATTGCATGATTAAAAGCTTTGTTAAAAACAGCACGCTTGACTCTTGTGCCGTGTCTTCAGTGGAACTGCTAAGAAGCGACTTCCACACTGAGCTTCACCAAAATGAACAAAAATCAATTGGTCAAATGTGTCCCTTTGTTTTTCTATGATAAATGGATGATCTGTCTTTGTGGGAATTCGTTTTTGATGTACTTCAAAATGAAAGGGACAAGCGGTAGAAAATGGATGGATAACAATCAGCGATCTTGAAATATAAACCGCTGCCACAACAATTTTTCCATTTTACTTTGTTGTTTTAAGTTGATATGGAGAATTTTATAATACTTGAAGAGACATTTTCTTTTGATTTAATATTTAAACAATTAAATTATTTAATAAATATTTATATCTTTAATCTGTTAATGAAGACTGTACTCATGTTTAGAGAGTAGCCGAACATGAGCTTCCCCAACTTGAAAGACCAGCAGCTGCCAGCAGCTTCTGCTTGTGTATTTTTCTTTTCGTGTGTTACATAACTAAACATGTTTTCAATCCAAAAACTTTCACATAAATTCTAAATTATTGTAGGTTCATGCAGATATTGACAATGTGGTCAATGCTAACGTGATTGTGTTTTTGACCCGGCTCCGCTCGACGAGTGACGAGCTAAACACAGCACTAAACGTTATCTCTGTCTTTTGTTAGTTGTAACTACGTTTTCGAAAAAATGTTTTTACTTAATACCGGTGTTACTAACCCTGTTTTTCAATTTCAAAGTAATCTATTTAAACACTTTTATGTACATTACAACCCTGTTACGTGTACATTTTATGCAATGTGGCCCGCTACTTTTGATGAGATCAAGAGTCAAGACAGCTTTAGTATCCCGGCAAGTTCACCTCAGGAAGTAGTAGCTTCTTACTAGTGCAAGCTGCAGCCAACACACACACACACACACACACACACACACACATACACACACACACACACACACACACACACACACACACACACACACACACACACACACACACACACACACACACTACATGAGAGTAAGCTCGAACACAGGCAATTACATTGTCTGTTAGCCCAGGTGAAGAGTCCTACACGCAGAGCATTTCCCGTAGAAAAATACATAACTCGCATAATGTTTTTTCTTCAGTGACTGTGCCAGAGGTAAACATGCATTCTACTGATGTGACAAATTATAATGCGATGGATCTAATGCTCAGTCACTCACAAACAAGGATGGGGCGAGGGTCACCACTTTGAGAACAAATGCATGAGCAAACTGTCCAACAGTTTAAGAAGAACATTTCTCAACAAGCTATTGCAAGGAATTTGGGGATTTCACCATCTATGGTCCGAAATATCGTCAAAAGGTTCAGATAATCTGGAAACCAACAATGAATGCCCATGACCTTTGATCCCTCAGGTGGTACTGCAACAAACAAACAAAAACGACATCAGTTTGTAAAGGATATCACCACATGGGCTCAGGAACACTTCAGAAAACCACTGTCAGTAACTACAGTTTGTCACTACATCTTTAAGTGCAAGTTAAAACTCTACTATGCAAAGTAAAAGCCATTTATCAACAACACCCAGAAATGCTGCAGGCTTCCCTGGACCTGAGCTCATCTAAGACGGACTGATGCAAAGTGTAAAACTGTTCTGTGGTCTGACGAGTCCACATTCGAAATTGTTTTTTGGAAACTGTGGACATTGTGTCCTTCGAAAAAAGAGGAAAATAACCATCCGGATTGTTATAGGTTTAAAGTTCAAAAGCCAGTATCTGTGATGGTATGGGGGCGTATTAGTGCCCAAGGCATGGGTAACTTACACATCTGTGAAGGCACCATCAATGAAAAAGTACATACAGGTTTTGGAGCAGCAAATGTTGCCATTCAAGCAACGTTTTCATGGACGCCCCTGCTTATTTCAGCAAGACAATGCCAAGTCACATGTTACAACTGTGTTGCTTCATAGTTAAAGACTGCGGGTACTAGACTGGCCAGCCTGTAGTCCAGACCTGTCTCCCATTGAAAATGTGTGGCACACAATGAAGCCTAAAATACATCAACGCAGACCCCAGACTGTTGAACTACTTTATTTGTACATCATGCAAGAATGGGAAAGAATTTCACCTGAAAAGCTTCAAGAATTGGTCTCCTCAGTTCCCAAACGTTTACTGAGTGTTGTTAAAAGGAAAGGCCATGTAACACAGTGGTAAAAATGACCCTGTGCCAACTATTTTTGCTATCTGTTGCTGCCATTATATATTTGCAAAAAAAAACATTTTGTTTCTTAGTTTGAACAGTAAGTATCTTATCTTTGCAGTGTATTCAATTGAATATAAGTTGAAAATAATTTGCAAATCATTGTATTCTGTTTTTATTCACAATTTACACAATGTGTCAACTTCACAGGTTTTGGGTTTTGTAATTCAAGACATCAATACATATACTACCCCAAAGGGGACAAGCGGTAGAAAATGGATGAATGTATGGATATACGTATTAAATATGCAATATGTATTGTTGCATTTGAAACAATCATATTAATGATAATAGAGGCAATTGTTATTTTTCATTATCAATAGTGCTATCTCTATTGGTATTTCTATTGCTACATTTGTAGTGAAACAACGTTCGTTGTCATTTCTGCGTTACATAATTTTTATTTCACTTTCTGCTTCTTTGCTATCACTTTTCATATCATATTTGTATATATCATATTTTCTGATTCTGTTCTGTTGTTGTTGTTCTTATTTTTATTGTTGTGTTTGTTGTTGTTGTCCCTCTTTTGTCCCTGCAAACTCCCCGTCTGTTTTCTTTCTTTTCTTCTTTCTATCCCCTCCTGCTCCAGTCCAGCTGCACCAAACATTAACATAAATCCATTTAATAAAGTCAAATACAAATAAAGCAACAAGAGAAGTATCCCACACTTCTCTTTTGTAAAGTAAGTCTGTGTAAATATGGGCATCTTTCAATCTTCCTCTCTTCATACGTTCTCCAAATGAGCTGTTTGGAATTTAGCCCATTTGTACCGTTTTTTTTTTCCACTTATCTGACCTCAGAGGATATCTCCATATATGGTAAAGATTTATGGTAAAGAGCTTTGCTCGAGTTCGCCATTTTATTCCGACGTTGTAGTTGATAAGCTCCTCCTTTTTCCTCTAAATATTAAATCTGAATCAAAAAATTTAATATTAACCTAACGTTGAATCTAAACCTCCATCCATCCATCCATTTCCTACCGCTTATTCCCTTTGGGGTCGCGGGGGGCGCTGGTGCCTATCTCAGCTACAATCAGGCGATAGGCGGCGTACACCCTGGACAAGTCGCCACCTCATCACAGGGCCAACACGGATGGACAGACAATATTCACACTCACATTCACACACTAGGGAGCATTTAGTGTTGCCAATCAACCTATCCCCAGGTGCATGTCTTTGGAAGTGGGAGGAAGCCGGAGTACCCGGAGGGAACCCACGCATTCACGGGGAGGACATGCAAACTCCACACAGAAAGATCCTAATTGAACCCTGACTACTCAAGACCGTCGTATTGTGAGGCAGACGCACTAACCCAGCAGTGCTCAACTCTAACACAAAAACGCAAATTATTTAGGAATAGCAAGGGAATAAGCGGTAGAAAATGGATGGATGGATGGTGTGAATGCATTTTTTTGACTTTCGAAAGCGAGATGATTGAATCCCATGGCACAGTGGTTCTCAAACTTTTTTTTCCACCGAGTACCACCTCAAAGAACACTTGGCTATCTATCTACCACCATACTGACCAATTTTAAAATACAGTTGCAAAGTGGACCTAAATATTCATTAAAAACAAGTCAGAGGTTTTATTTAATACATATATTTAATATTTTTGGCCACTGTAACATTACACATAGTAAAACTATGTTTAAATAAAGAAAAATACTTTAATCAAGTGATTATTTGACATACTACAAACCCCGTTTCTATATGAGTTGGGAAATTGTGTTAGATATAAATATAAACAGAATACAATGATTTGCAAATCATTTTCAACCCATATTCAATTGAATGCAGTACAAACATAAGATATTTTGATGTTCACATCACCTTTTCTTTTAACAACACTCAATAAACGTTTAGGTACTGAGGAAACTAATTGCTGAAGCTTTGAAAGTGGAATTCTTTCCCATTCTTATTTTATGTAGAGCTTCAGTCGTTCAACAGTCCAGGGTCTCCGCTGTCGTATTTTACGCTTCATAATGCGCCACACATTTTCGATGGTACCCACAATTTTTTTAACAAAGCCACGCTGTTGTAACACATGCTGATTGTGGCTCGCCATTGTCTTGTTGAAATAAGCAGTCATGAAAAAGACGGCGCTTAGATGGCAGCATATGTTGTTCCAAAACCTGTATGTATCTTTCAGCATTAATGGTGCCTTCACAAATGTGTAAGTTACCCACACCTTGGGCACTAATGCACCCCCATACCATCACAGACGCTGGCTTTTGAACTTTGCGTCGATAACAGTCTGGATGGTTCGCTTCCCCTTTGGTCCGGATGACACGATGTCGAATATGTCCCAAAAAAATCTTAAATGTGGACTTGTCAGACCACAGAACACTTTTCCACTTTGCATCAGTCCGTCTTAGATGATCTTGGGTCAAGAGAAGCCGGCGGCATTTCTGGATGTTGTTGATAAATGGCTTTAGCCTTGTATTGTAGAACTTTAACTTGCACTTACAGATGCAGCGACCAACTGTATTTAGTGACAGCGGTTTTCTGAAGTTTTCCTGAGCCCATGTGGTGATATCCTTTAGAGAATGATGTCGGTTTTTGATACAGTGCCGTCTGAGGGATCGAAGGTCACGGTCATTCAATGTTGGTTTCCGGCCATGCCGCTTACGTGGAGTGATTTCTCCAGATTCTCTGAACCTTTTGATTATATTATGGACCGTAGATGTTGAAATCCCTAAATTTCTTTCAATTGCACTTTGAGAAACGTTGTTTTTAAACTGTTTGAATATTTGCTCACGCAGTTGTGGACAAAGGGGTGTACCTCGCCCCATCCTTTCTTGTGAAACACTGAGCATTTTTTGAGAAGCTGTTTTTATACCCAATCATGGCACCCACCTGTTCCCAATTAGCCTGCACACCTGTGGGATGTTCCAAACAAGTGTTTGATGAGCATTCCTCCACTTTATCAGTATTTATTGCCACATTTCCCAAATTCTTTGTCACGTGTTGCTGGCATCAAATTCTAAAGTTAATGATTATTTGCAAAAAAAAAAAAAGTGTTTATCATTTTGAACATCAAATATGTTGTCTTTGTAGCATATTCAACTGAATATGGGTTGAAAATGATTTGCAAATAATTGTATTCATTTTACATTTACATCTAACAATTTCCTAACTCATATGGAAACGGGGTTTGTACTGAAGGGAGCCAGCGTACCACAACTTGACAATTTCTTTCCTTGTGAGTTAGTTTTGGCCCACAGGACGTACGTCTGACAACCCTGTTTTACGCTACGAGTTGTGATCGGATCAGGAAATCCACGGTAGTTACGCCATCCGTGATACTATTCAAATAAGTGCATTCCCACAGCAAAGATACAGAGAAAGAGCAGCAGGGAAGCAAAGCGAATGAAGCACAAAAGAACGAGTGAGAAATACAAGGAAAAGAAGAAATGGCAGAGAGATAAGTGAGTCGGAGACAACATAGAGACAAATATAAATTGCACTGTTTAAAGCTGACAAAGAAGAAAGAACATACTCATTCATGTTTATTCTTCCATCTGGAAGAACCATACCAGTCCGTCTCATACACACTGTGGCACTCGTTAAATGTGAATTTGAAACATGACTTCAAAGCAAAGCACAACATTTTCAACCTGACTTACCTACTCAAAAATAATTGGTTATGCTCATATGATTTCATATATGACGGCTATAGGAGGGAAAGAAAGCCACAAATTGCAAAACTGCTCAAGTGTGTCTACAGTTGAGAGACTTTATCAAACAATAGGAAACTCAAGCTGCTGCTACACTTTATTTTTTCTGTAAGTTTTGACATCCTCTTTAACATTTAGGTGTCACAATGTATTTACTTACTTATGCTTGGCTTCTTCCTACTATTTTTGGAAATGTTAAAGGCCTAATGAAACGAGATTTTCTTATTTAAACGGGGATAGCAGGTCCAATCTATGTGTCATACTCGATCATTTCGCGATATTGCCATATTTTTGCTGAAAGGATTTAGTAGAGAACATCGCCGATAAAGTTCGCAACTTTTGGTCGCTAATAAAAAAGCCTTACCTGTACCGGAAGTAGCAGACGATGTGCGCGTGACGTCACCGGTATGAGGGCTCCTCACATCATCACATTGTTTATAATGTGAGCCACCAGCTGTAAGAGCAATTCGGACCGAGAAAGCGATGATTTCCCCATTAATTTGAGCAAGGATGAAAGATTCATGGATGAAGAAAGTTAGAGTGAAGCACTAATAAAAATGTTTTAAAAAAAGGCGACGGCTCCAGGCGGCGGCAGTGGGAGAATTTCAGATGTAATTAGACACATTTACTAGGATAATTCTGGAAAATCCCTTATCTGCTTATTGTATTAATAGTATTTTAGTGAGATTATAAAGTCATACCTGAAAGACGGATGGCTGCGGTGAACGCCAGTGTCTCTGAGAGAAGCCGAGGAGCCAAGATCACAGCTGCCTTTTTGGGCTGCAGGATGAAGTCGCGTAATCCATTCCAGTCTCCGGAAAGAGCCGACTTTATATCACAATTTTCCCATCCAAAAACTTGCTGGTTGACGTAGAGATTCATGTTCGCTTGACCGCTCTGTGTTTAAGCTTCACAACAAAGAAACACCGGCTGTGTTTCGGTGCTAAAGGCAGCTGCAATCCGCCGCTTTCCACCAACAGCATTCTTATTTGACGTCTCCATTATTAATTGAACAAATTGCAAAAGATTCAGCAACACTGATGTCCAAAATACTGAGTAATTGCGCGATGAAAAGAGAGTACATTTAGCTGTTTGTGGAGCTGTGCTAATATGTCCCCTCAAACCAATAACGTCACAAACACGTGTCATCATTCGCGTCATCATTTAGCGACGTTTTCAACAGGAAACTCCGCGGGAAATTTAAAATTGTATTTAAGTAAACTAAATCGGCCGTATTGGCATGTGTTGCAATGTTAAGATTTCATCATTGATGTATAAACTATCAGACTGCATGGTCAGTAGTAGTGGGTTTCAGTAGGCCTTTAAAGTGTATAACCGTTAACCCGAGTCTGTGCCCAAATGTAACCTGTTATGCATGTCTGCTGCCACCTGTCACTGGGTCAGCGACATGCACGCACACCTGATACTAATTTCCTCCTGACTACTTAAGCTGTCCAGTCCACACACTCTGTCCCAGTAGATTCCCTGATGGTTCACCCTTCCAGTCATGTACGTCTCTTATGCTGTGGCTCTACTAACACTGTGTGTTAATTGTTTCTTCTCCACACCGTCTGTGTGATATTTCTCTCCCTCACACCTTAAGTGTGCACCCTTAATTATTTTTCCTCACTTTTGAGTGGTCTTTTTGTTACCATTTCTATTTATTTATTTATCGTTTCGCTTTTTGTTGGGTTCCTACATTGACAAAGCCGACCGCGGCAGTGTGAGATACAATAAAATGCCAACTTAAAGAGAAAGTAAAATATTTTTGACTATAAATATAAATACCAGAAATGATTTGGAATTTAAAATTTCATGATCCTGAATGGAAAGTCAGTTGTTGATTATCAAACATTTCTTCAAAACCCCAATTTACACTATACCTGTCCCCTAACTAGCACTAATCCACATGTATGGGGTGCCAAATGTAAAAGTTCAGTCACACTTTTCTAGCAGATACATTTCTCAGATTTATAGCAGTCTGAATGTTGTCTGTCTATCTGTGTTTTTCCCTGCGATGAGGCGGCGACTTGTCCAGGGTGTGCCCCGCCTTCCGCTCGATTGTAGCTGAGATAGGCTCTTGCGCCCCCCGCAACCCTGAAGGGAATAAGCGGTAGTAAAATGGATGGATGGATGTCACTTTTCTCAGATTTAGCTAATGTTCATCACATTTAAGCTAAATCTAAATGTTAAATCTAAATCTTAAATCTAAACCTAAATGTTAAAGGTAAACCTAAATGTTAAATCTAAATGTCAGCACCAAATGCTAAATTTGAGCTCTAAATGTTAAGTCTAAACCTAAATGTTGAATCTGAAACCAAATCTTAATACAGGGGTAGGGAACCTATGGCTCTAGAGCCAGATGTGGCTCTTTTGATGACTGCACCTGGCACTCAGATAAACCTTAGCTGACATTGCTTAACACGATAAGTAATGAATAATTCCGCTCGTAATCACGATGTTAAAAATAACGTTCAAAATATAACACATTCTCATCCGTTTTCTACCGCACCTGTTCAAGCAATAACAACGTTATTAAAAAAGAATTAGAGACTTATTATACTCTAAAAATGTTGGTCTTACTTAAAAAATGCACGCATTTAGTTGTATTATTACTTCGGTACCCTTGTCTTGTTCTATATATTGTACAGCATTTTGTATTTCTAAAGTGTTTTTTATATTGTACAGTATTTTGTATTTCTATAGTGTTTTTTATATTGTACAGGATTGCTTGTTATTTTTATTAGATAGCAGTCTGTTTATTTAAATTGTTCGTTTTTCCTTTATTACCTCTTGTGTTATTTATTTTACCCCATATTTGTTCCCACAACCGCACCTTAAGTTGGAGTCTATAATCTTGTTATATGCAAATATAATGAAAATAAAGTCGATTCTATTCTATTCTATTCTGTTCTATTCTATTCTATTCTATTCTATTCAGTGTTAAACATATGATATACATTTGATCTGCCGTTTCTTTTCTTTTTCTTCTATGTCCCACTCTCCCTTGTGGAAGGGGTCCGGTCCGATCTGGTGGCCATGTGCTGCTTGCCTGTGTATCGGCTGGGGACATCTCTGCGCTGCTGATCCGTCTCCGCTTGGGATGGTTTCCTGCTGGCTCCGCTGTGAATGGGTCTTTCGCTGCTGTGTTGGATCCGCTTTGGACTGGACTCTCGCGACTGTGTTGGATCCATTATGGATTGAACTTTCACAGTATCATGTTAGACCCGCTCGACATCCATTGCTTTCCTCCTCTCCAAGGTTCTCATAGTCATCATTGTCACCGACGTCCCACTGGGTCATTATTGTCACCGATGTCCCACTGGGTGTGAGTTTTCCTTGCCCTTATGTGGGCCTACCGAGGATGTCGTAGTGGTTTGTGCAGCCCTTTGAGACACTAGTGATTTAGGGCTATATAAGTAAACACTGATTGATTGATATGGCTCTCACGGAAATGCATTTTAAAATATTTGGCTTTCAGGGTTCTCTCAGCCAAAAAGGTTCCCGACGCCTGTCTTAATATGAATGTGAGTGTTAAATGTTAAATCTAAACCTTAATGTTGAATCTAAATCCAAACGTGAGCGCTAAATCTCTTGCAAGTGTAAAAATGAACATGTATAGGATGTCAATATTCCACGTATCCGAGGCCTATGAGGCACAAAGACGTGTCCACATCTCTGCCACTCAGGGCAGACACTCCGACACCTTTTTTGCTGCAGAAGAAGGAATCATGACTTTTAATACGCTTATTTTCAATCTTCCTGCTCCTCGCAGCATGAGACAGCACCGCTGTCCGAGAAGCGAGAGTTCAAAGGAAGTAAGATAAGCGAAAGATGACTTCGCACTTACAATAAACATGTTTTCACCATTTAGTGCACACAAAAGACAAATACTTTAGAACCGATCTAAAGCGGTTTTGTCTGCTGGCAAACTTATATGATAGTCACCGAGTTGTTTGCAGCGATAGTACAGTTCATATGTGACACAAGCATGAAGTAAGAGCGAAGCGAAATGATGAAAGACACATACAAATAGAAATAGGTGTATTCATGCACAATGCCTCCATCGATCCATTTATTTTTTACTGCTTGTCCCTCTCATCACACCATGCAAACTCACACATTTCAAACTAACGTTTAATTTTTTTTAATGCTATTCTATTTGCATTATATTTCATTGAGCATCTGTAATGTTTCGTTCTTCCGCAGTAAGAAAGATTTAGGAGTGTCTGCACTGAGAGGCAAAGATGTGGGCGCGGCTTTGCGGCTGAGAGGTGTAGGATTGGTGGAATTGTCATTGATTGATTGATTGGAACTTTAATTAGTAGATTGCACACTACGGTACGTATTCCGTACAATTGACCACTAAATGGTGACACCTGAATACGTTTTTCAACTTGTTTAAGTCGGGATCCACGTTAATCAATTCATGGTCAAGCACTGACAAGTGATATATCTTGGTAAACGCGGGTGGTTGTGATGATTTTTAAGATGCAAACAAACGAAGTGGCAGCGAGCAGTAAAAAAAAAAAGGATATTTATTGATAAACGGACAAAAAGCGAGAGAAACAAGGAAATGCTCTGCCCGGACAGACTATGAAGAAAAACAAAAGAAATTGCTGAAAAGCAGCAAAATACTGACTAGAAATGTGGAGCAGACAGTGTCCACAAATTGTGTGCTTGGCAAATAAAAGGATAGTCGATTGTCACCCGTGAACAGACAATAATGCCCCGACCAACTCAACTTAAATAGTGCTAATCACAAACAGAAAACAAGTGAGGTGAAAAGTGCTCGGAGGCAGACGTAAAGCGGTTACAGAAAAACACCAACAATGCAAGAAGTGCCCCCGAAATAAGAGCGCATTACTGAAAGGAATACTAAACTCAGAAAATCACCAGGAAACTCAAAATAGGGCATTGCGTGGTGTGACAAACCGTGACAGGAATATGGCATCCCATAAATATTCATCTCTACATTTGGCGGGAGATTTAGTGCTAGATTTGACATTTACATTTGTATTTTACATATAGGTTTCCAATTCAAGATTTAGGTTTCGATTCAACATGTAGGTTTATATCTAACATTTAGCGCACATTTAGATTTCGATTAACATTCAACATTTCGGTTTAGATTTAACCTATAGGTTTAGATTCTGGAATTAAGTTAATATTTAACACATATATTTATATTTATGGTTAAACTTTAGAGTAAAGTTTTAAAATAATATTGAGACTCAACATTTAAACTTAAATGTGATATATAAAAGCTAAATCTGAGAAAAGTGAGTAATATATCTGCTGGAAAAGTGTGACTGAACTTTTACATTTGGCACCCCATACACATGCGTAATACATGGAGTAATAAACACATGGACAACTAACGATGGAAACTTGTTTAATATATTCTTACCATCAAACTATGCATATGTTTTGAAAGTGTGTCGAAACTTTCGAATTAGGCTATATTAGAAAACGTTGTCATTTAGTATACATGTTTACACTATTAATAAATAATTACATTGGGTTATAATATTATTATGATAATAATGTGAAGATGTAATTCATCCATTTATATAGCATAATTTATTTAAACCACTGGTGTCCAACATATCGCCCCTGGGCCAAGTGCGGCCTGCCAGCGTCATCAGACGGGCCTGATGTCCTACATTAGATTTAAAACACATTACAGTTTTATCACTGCAGAAATGATGCCATTTTGTAGATAATATTAATAATGTGTTAGTCAATAACCATTGGTATTGTATTATATAATATATGCATTGCATACATTTGTATATCCTAATCCAAAGAACCTTTCTCGCTCATTGTGCAAATAAACTATAACAAACAGAAAACAAAAGAGGGGAACTGCACTGTTGTTTACAATCAATATGAAAGACAAGACGACGGATCTATTTTTTTTTTTGCTTTTTAACATGTAAATAAAAGTCTGCTCACAATAAAACCAATGGGAGGTCCTCCGTACTGCCCATGAAGCCCATAATTATCCAAAGACCACCATTTAAATTTTCCATCCCAACCATCCATCCATTTTCTACCGCTTATTCCCTTCGGGATCGCGGTAGGTGCTGGAGCCTATCTCAGCTACAATCTGGCGGAAGGAGGTGTACACCCTGGACAAGTCAATCAATCAATCAATCAATGTTTACTTATATAGCCCTAAATCACTAGTGTCTCAAAGGGCTGCACAAACCACTACGAAATCCTCGGTAGGCCCACATAAGGGCAAGGAAAACTCACACCCAGTGGGACGTCGGTGACAATGATGACTATGAGAACCTTGGAGAGGAGGAAAGCAATGGATGTCGAGCGGGTCTAACATGATACTGTGAAAGTCGCCACCTCATCGCAGGGTAAACACAGATAGACAGACAATAGACAATAGACAATAGACAATAGACAATAGACAATAGACAGATAGACAGACAATATTCACTTACATTTTGTGACTTGAATATAATCCAAGTATTACTGATATTGTTATTATGAGCGCTAACGCAGACAAACGATTTATAGCAGTGCCATGATCATTAGTGTGTGTAATTATATTAACATTATCAGCTGGTGAGCTGCTTCTTCCACCTTGGAGCTTTTGGAAGTGTATGATAGATCATAAATAATGTCTCTCACCTGGATAGTAGAAGGAAGACGAAAACGGACAATTTGGTACACTTTAACAGCCAACTTAGACTCGGTAAGGGCGAGAAAGACACAAAAAACCCCTCGGTTCCAATGCCTTTTTTTGCGAGTCATTCTTCATCGAAACGAGAATATAACAAGATTCTCTCTGTCAGTGTCCTAGTGACAGCAGATATGGTACAGTAAGCGGTGTTTTAATGTTTGGTTGGCTATCATAAAGTCTGCAGTGAGTAATAATCAGTAATGAAAAAAAGTCGGGATGAGTTTTTGGAATTAATGAAGACTTAGAATTTTTATTGTCATTCAAATTTGAACTGTACAGTACAGATGAGAACGAAATTTCGTTGCATTATGTCATGGGCTGCAGGATAAAAGTGAAGAAAAAAAAAATAAAAATTATATATATATATATATATATATATATATATATATATACATATATATATATATATATATATATATATATATATATATATATATATATATATATATATCCATCCATCCATCCATTTTCTACCGCTTATTCCCTTTTGGGGTCGCGGGGGGCGCTGGCGCCTATTTCAGCTACATATATATATATATATATATATATATATATATATATATATATATATATATCACTTCCGTTGACTTCCGCTGACCCCTCTCTGTCACTTTACGTGGCCTACCACTTGATGGCTGAGTTGCTGTTTCCAAACTCTTCAATTTCATTATAATAAAGCCGACAGTTGACTTTGCAAGGAAATGTCATGACTGGATTTGTTGCACAGGTGGCATCCTATGACAGTTCTACGCTGGAAATCACTGAGAGTGGCCCATTCTTTCACAAATGTTTGTAGAAAAAGTTTCCATGCCTCTGTGCTTGATTTTATACACAGGGCCAAGTGATTAGGACACCTGATTCTCATCATTTGGATCGGTGGCAAATACTTTTGGCAATATAGTATATATATATATATATATATATATATATATATATATATATATATAACAATAATACTAATAATAATAATAAGTCAAAAAAAAAAAATATATATATATATATATATATATATATATATATATATACCACAGTTTATTGCCTTGTTTAGTTGATCTTTCATGCCCCAAGTTGTTTTTGCCTACGCCTGGTGCGGGCCTTTTGTCCATGCCTTTTTTTAGTCTAGATTAAATCTGTTTTTTTCTGTCACGATGGGGGGGGGGGTCGCGGCTTGCTGCGGAATCGTTCTCCCACGAAGGCAGACGGACTACTCGGGACATGGCATGTAAGTAAAACATGATTTAATCTTGACTAAAAAAAGGTACAAACAAAAGGCGCGCACATGTCGGAGGCAAAAACAACTTGAAGCATGAAACATGAACTAAACAACAAAATAAACTGGTTGAATAACAAAGGAACATACTTGACAAGCAAGACTTACTGCGGCAAGAACCGAGCATGAAACAAACACAATGACGCCAGGACGACCAACAGAAAATGACAGGCATGAATAGTGATGTGGTGATTGAAAACAGGTGCGTGAGTTCAAATGAATCAGGGGCCTGAGTCGTGAGGACAGGTGAACTGATTGGTCGTCATGGCGACAAAACAGGGAGTGAAAAAACAGGAACTTAAAGAGTCTAAAGGTCAACAGAACATAACCCAACAAGACATGATCAACAAGACATGACAATCACAGCACCAAGTAAGAAGACAAGCTTTTATTTAGCAGACAATAAAACTTAAATTGTTACGATAAAACTATCAATCTGCAACATAACTATCAAAAACACTCATTTATTAATACAACCCGTACAACAACATAGAACAACTTCATGTGCGCCTCTTTTCATCCAGTTTTTGCAGGTTAAATAAAACACTGGCCTCCTAGTGCTATGCAGGTACTGTTCAAACAATTGCACTGTGTAACATGAAAGTAGTTACACTGTTTTTGTTTTTTATTCCATTCATTCACGTATCTCTTTTGACAATTAACCTACCCCGGGGTGTTTGTGCAACCCACTTTGGGATCTTAGGCATCACAACATGTTACAGCACCATCAGTGTCTATACATACATGTCTTGTGAGCATGACCGGCTCTACGCAGGGGCAAGAGGGGGCAGAGCCCCCTTAAATAAATGTCTTGCCCCCTCAAATCAAAATTTGAGAAAGCAAATTTTAATAAACTCACAAAATTACTACATTACAAGTTGACAAAATTATCTGCACTAGCGGAAAAATCCGCCGAAAAAGGGACACACACGATATAGTGTCGGCTTCCCTCTCATCCCTCCCTCCGCTGTGCGTGTATTCAACATTCCACATTCCACAGGCTGCACAGCAGACACACACCCGCATAGGCACACACACCCCTCAGCCCTCAGTAAACATCCAATCACTGTTGCAGTATGAAAGTAAAAGAAAAGGAAAAGTTGTCTACATTTATCATATACTTGTTAGGATGAGTGTACTTGTGTGGTTTATCTGTCATAAACGCGTTTATCGTCGCGGACTTTCGATGCTACAGAGTTCCGTTTTTTTTTTTTTTTTTTTTTTACAACTTGACGAGAGCAGTGACAGCGGAGGCCCTGAGCAGCAGTGGTTTGGAAGGCAGAGAGCCTCCACTGTCCCTGTAACAAGCTACAAGTCATTTGTTATGCTGTTAATGAGGGTAAAAATGAAACATAAGGTATATATCCTGCGTAGCAGTCCTCCTCTGCCGTCCTCTGTTCAGAGCGGAGTCCCTAGCAATGGCCCGTTTTACTTAGCAACGGTCTGGCAATCGACTGTTGGAATTATTTTTCTGTTGTTTTTCTTGTAATTCTACATAGTCAACCTTTAATGTTTCAATCTACATTTTGTAATAAACAAATTATAAGTTTCATTTGATACGACCAAGACACCTAAAAATAAAAACACTGCCGTTTTCATCAATTTACAAGCAAGTTGGCGACACACATACATTGGAGAGAATGAATTTTGTGCCCAGATGAGTGCCCACGTCCACTGCATGTGACAAACTGAAAACAAGTGACCTGTGTCTGACAGACCCCTACGTAAAGCCCCACCCCAGGCTGTAGTCCTGAGCTGTTGTTGTTTTTCTTCATGTAATCACAGCAGGTTTTTTCTGTTGTTGTTCAAGCTTACTTATTTTCTACTCCAGCTTCCAGCAGCTCACAAAGAGAAAGTTAATGCTCTGTAATGCATCCATTTTTCAGAGCATTTCAAAAGTCTAGTCCTGCTCCTGCATGTAGTAGTAGTAGCAATTATGCTACTGCTAGTACATCAGGGACAGCAGCTAGCAATACTGCACCTTTAGCACCAGCAAGCACTGTTTCTCCTGCACCAGCTCCCTCCGTCCCCCCAACAAGCGCTCCCCCAAAGCAGCCTGCTCAGCTACCCAGTGACTTAAATGGCAACGCACCATCTCAGCCAATACTGGGTGGCTACCCAAAGCGTGCATTTGGTACAACATTAAGATCATTCAATCCTGCCTGGTACCGCACACGACCATGGCTAGAGTATTCTGTGGTGCGAGACGCCTGCTTCTGTTTCCCCTGTCAAAAATATGGCAGCGCTGTTAATGTTGCCCCCCCCTGAGGGATTGCCACCTTATTGTGGTCAGGGGGTTTGCGTGCCTCAGTGACCGTAAGAGCTATACCAGCAGGAGCTTAGTCTTCAGGTGGGACACCCAAGTTGGACGGGTCTGAAGGTAGAGGCCTGAGAAAGTGCAATCCACTACTCCAAGTTGGGGTTGGACACATAGCTAAAGACCCATTTCAATGAAGAAAGCATCGTTACTATAAGCACAGAAAAAAAAGAGCTGGAGCATGATGTGTACACATAATGCCCCCTTCACATTTCTGACTGCCCCCTCATATAACCATGCCTAGAACCGCCCCTGCTTGTGAGTGATATAAAGCTGTCCTCACAGCAACCAAGAGCTATGAACCAATCTGGTCTTTAATTCTCTTGCAAAAATCATTTATTTTGTGCTGAGAAAACTACAGTTTATATGTAAGGATTTGAATGCACAAATATTTTGAACAACCATTGTGTTAGAAAACAAGGCCAGAGAATAAAATAATTTCATTGTTTCCTTGATTATCAGGCTTGACTAAATGAACTTCTTTTACACTGTCAATCAGAATTAGCAAAACAATTTTACAGCTCTCTCATTCAATTTATCAATAGCATTTAAGTGTATTGATTGGCTTATTGTGGCCAGTTGTTGCTGTTTCACTCAGCCATTTGTACTTCTTACACAAAGCTTTGCTCACACTGCTTACCATTTGACACCGAGTTATTGTAACCAAGAGCAGCATAAATGTGTTTTTCAGGAAACCCCATGCCAGTGGGGGTTCCCTACATCTGCCTTCCCTTCTCAAGGTATCTTCTTTTCTCCCAGATGGGATCTTTTGAGATGTTCTTTACTCAGATATAGGTTTAGATCAGAGAATAGCTATAGGCATGCATTTTGATTAATTGATTGATTGATTGATTGATTAGAAAAAAATGTGTAATTGCCAAAAAAGAGGACTCAAAGGAGTGCTTTGAGGAATCCCTCAGGAATGTAAATCACAATCCCGACTGGTCTACGTTTGCTACCAATATTAAAATGACAATTCGAGGACCTACCAATGTCTTTACAGTTGGTTCAAAACGTTGTCTCCCAAGTTTTGAACTAAAGCTGAACACTTTTCAAACTTTGCGAATTTTAAGAAATTGTACAAATCTAATATTTTGGTTCGGTATAGTTAGGTTTAGGCTCATTTTGAACATGAGTATGAAATAATGATATGACTTACTTATGGTGATATATTGAAAATTGTAAGCACATTGTTCTGGGTAAATTGAGTTATGTGGAACCAGATGAATGTGATGAAATGTGTTTCAGATTAAACTGGATATTTGTTAAAGTAACTGTGTAAAGAATGGGGAAAACTCCCCCAAAAAATTATTGTTCTTCCCATTACCCTTTTGAGGTATGTTTGATTTAATTTAATTTTCTCAATTCAATTTTCTTTTCTTTTTTGTGAACTATTAATATAACCATTGAGCACATGACTATTCACTGGAGATATGTATGTATATTATGTACTACATGTATGATGTGGAGATGACTTATACAAGTCTATAAGTCACCAGTTGAATAGCCATTGCATTCACTTATCGTGTTTGCAATGTTTGTATCATCTGCAGAAACTTCTCAAAGAATAGCATTATGAAGATAATAAACTTATTTGCACAAATATTTTTCAGAATTCTTCAAATATTTTCCATAATTGAATCACTATTCTGTCAAGAAAAAAAAAGCCTTCTTGACCAAAGAGCCATCTGCAAGACATGATGGTTGTCAGCAATGCCAATGTTACACACCTATGTGTAACACCAACACATGCTATCCCATCACCAGACAATGGTTGTTTATGTAGCATCAGCGGCCAGCACCAATCTACTTGTCGGATTTAGTGTGAAAGATGTCTGAACAAAGAAACTGCTGTGATCATATTTGCCATTATTGTTGTTGACTGGGTAAACTTAGGATGAGACTTGTGCTTTACAATTGTGAATATTTTTTTAAATAACTGTGAAACCTGTGGGGAGTTCTCTAAATAGGTTAAAATGTGGAAATAAGTACATTAAAGGCAGTCTGGATGGTACAAGCCGTTAATTCTAGTTTGTAGCCTCTCAAATTCGTTATGATCTTAAATGGGCACTGCACTTTTTTGGGAATTTTCCCTATCGTTAACAATCATTAAAGGCCTACTGAAATCAGATTTTCTTATTTAAACGGGAATAGCAGGTCCATTCTATGTGTCATACTTGATCATTTCGCGATATTGCCATATTTTTGCTGAAAGGATTTAGTAGAGAACATCCACGATAAAGTTTGGCCATTTTGGTACTTTCTGAAAAAGCCTTGCCTTTACCGGAAGTCGCAGAGGATGACGTCACATGTTGATGGCTCCTCATATATTCACATTGATTTTAATGAGAGCCTCCAACAAAAACAGTTATTCGGACCGAGAAAACCAAAAATGTCCCCATTAATTTGAGCGAGGATGAAAAAATTTGTGTTTGAGGATATTGATAGCTACGGACTAGAAAAAAAAAAAAAACGAGTTAAAAAAAAAAAACGCCATAGCATTGGGACGTATTCCGATGTTTTTAAAGACATTTACTAGGATAATTCTGGGAAATCTCTTATCTTTCTATTGTGTTGCTAGTGTTTTAGTGAGTTAAATAGTACCTGATAGTCGGAAGGGTGTGTCCACGGCCAGGTGTTGACGCGCAGTGTCTCAGGCGAGTCAACGGCAGCTATGGACGGCACAACCTCAGCTTTTATCCGGTAAGAAGTGACTTTTTAACCACAATTTTCTCACCAAAACCTCCTGGTTGACATTTGGTCGGGATCCATGTTGGCTTGACCGCGCTGTGATCCATAGTAAATTTTCACCTCCGGGAATTTTAAACAAGGTATCACCGTGTGTTTTTGTGGCTAAAGGCTGAAGCTTCCCAACTCCATCTTTCTACTTTGACTTCTCCAATATTAATTGAACAAATTGCAAAAGATTCAGTAACACAGATGTCCAAAATACTGTGTAATTATGCCTTTAAAGCAGACAACTTTTACCTGTGTGTGTGCGTAGCGCTCACTCTTCCTAAAACCCTGTTACGTCACGCGTTTACGTCGTCATTACACGACGTTTTCAAGATGAAACTCCCGGGAAATTTAAAACTGTAAATTAGTAAACTAAAAAGGCCGTATTGGCATGTGTTGCAATGTTAATATTTCATCATTGATATATAAACTATCAGACTGCGTGGTGGGTAGTAGTGGGTTTCAGTAGGCCTTTAACACAACATAACGATGGATGTATTTTTTTTTTAATGCATCATAACTCGTAAGTAAACTTAAATAAAAGTCCGCTTATAACAGAGCCAAGGAGAGGTACTCTTCTTCTTCTTCTTCTTCTTTTTATTCAGCCTATTTCACTCCACTGCAGGAGGAAGGTCTCTTAACCAATTTTCCATTTTGTTCTATCTTGAGCTATTCTCTGCCAAGCAATGACACTCTGTTCTGTTAATTTCTTCTTTGTTACACTCCTTTTTATTGGATGATTTTCTGTTGTCTTGTGTGTCCGTCTGTTGTCATATCTACTGTCTAGGTGTCATGCCCATCTCCATTTTTTTATTTAATGGTCAACATAATATTCTGCTAGGGATGTAAATCTCTTTGTGACGTAGAATATAATTTCATCTCAATACATTGGTTACGATGTAATTTGATTTTCCTGAGGGAACTCTCCTAAAGGAATCAGTAAAGTACTATCCATCTATCTATCTGTCTGTCTGTCCCTCTGTCTGTTTGTCCGTCCGTCCGTCCGTCCGTCCGTCCATCCATCCATCCATCCATCCACCCACCCATCTACCCATCTATCTATCCATCTATCTATCTATCTATCTATCTATCTATCTATCTATCTATCTATCTATCTATTCAATAATGATTTATTTATAAAACAAAATGATTCGATGCGATTCGATTATTGTGTGAACGATTTGACACGATTCGATTCAGTGTAGGAATTATTCAATAAGATTTGTTATGGTTTATGAACGATTTGATTCCATGGTTACCATTTCTTAATGGACACATTCTTATTTTGGCGCAGTGGGAGAGTGGCCGTGCGCAACCCGAGGGTCCCTGGTTCAAATCCCAC
This sequence comes from Nerophis ophidion, assembly GCF_033978795.1. Classification (NCBI taxonomy): domain Eukaryota; kingdom Metazoa; phylum Chordata; class Actinopteri; order Syngnathiformes; family Syngnathidae; genus Nerophis; species Nerophis ophidion. The sequence goes on from NC_084616.1 coordinate 53,164,644, forward strand.
CTAGTACAAACTTCGTCACGTCCGTTGTGTCCTGAGCAAGACACTTCACCCTTGCTCCTGATGGGTGCTGGTTGGCGCCTTGCATGGCAGCTCCCTCCATCACTGTGTGAATGTGTGTGTGAATGGGTAAATGTGGAAGTAGTGTCAAAGCGCTTTGAGTACCTTGAAGGTAGAAAAGCGCTATACAAGTACAACCCATTTATCATTCATTTATTTATTTTACAGCAAAAAAGAACAAAAGCATCCCTGTGCATACGCTCCTCCTCATATACAGTAGTAAAGACCTTGGCACCAAGCGCTCAGACTAGATCTGTCCAAGCTAAGTCTAACTGATAAAAACTACACAGATGAGAGGCCAAATGTCTTTGAGACAACTCATCATTTGTATGCCATGATAATAACAATAATCTGATGAATGAAAACACTCATAGGCACATTCATCTTCAAATATAAAAAAAACAACATATTCTATAAAAGTGTTATTATTCCAGGATTTTGCGGCATGTATGCTTATAATGAGCAAAATACATAAATATTGAATGTTATTATAAATGTGCCCGTTACTATATTACACATATACTTACATTGTGCATACAAAATCCTAATGGAGGTGTTTTGATTTTTTTTATTAGGGCTTTTATAAACATTTTGTCTACTAGCGACGCTGAAATCATTATTCATGAGTTCATTACGTCTCGTCTCGATTACTGTACTATATTTTTTATGGGTGTCACTATGTCTAGCATTAAAAGATTACAGTTGGTACAAAATGCGGCTACTAGACTTTTGAAAAGAACAACAAAGTTTGATCATATTACGCCTATACTGGCTCACCTGCACTGGCTTCATGTGCACTTAAGATGTGACTTTAAGGTTTTACTAATTACGTATAAAATACTACACGGTCTAGCTCCATCCTATCTTGCCGATTGTATTGTACTGTAGCCGAGTGTCCTGGGTTCGCATAATTTGGGTACTGATAAAATAAAATAATAAAAGGGAGTCATGAGAGCAGGTCCGGTCTCCACCACTTTATTGTTCCCTTCTTTACACCTATCTCCATACCCATCTATCACCTTCTTCAACAACCCGCCTTTATATAGACCTCTTACGTCACAGCCTTACGGCAACACTGGAGGGACACCCTGAACTGTTTGTTACAGTACCATATGTCCCGGCAAGAAATCTGCGTTCAAAGAACTCCGGCTTATTAGTGATTCCCAGTGCCCAAAAAAGGTCTGCGGGCTATAGAGCGTTTTCTATTCGGGCTCCAGTACTATGGAATGCCTTACCGGTAACAGTTAGAGATGCTACCTCAGTAGAAGCATTTAAGTAACATTTTAAAACTCATTAGTATACTCTAGCCCAGGGGCGCTCACACTTTTTCTGCAGGCGAGCTACTTTTCAATTGACCAAGTCGAGGAGATCTACCTCATTCCTATTTATAATTTATATTTATTTATTTATGAAAGAGACATTTTTGTCAACAAGTTAATGGTGTTTAATGATAATACAAGCATGTTTAACACAAATAGATTCCTTTCTTTCATGAAGACAAGAATATAAGTTGGTGTATTTGATTCTGATGACTTGCATTGATTGGTATTAGACAGTAGGTTGCAGCTCCTCTCTGAGCTGCAACCTTATCGTGGTAGAGGAGTTTGCGTGTCCCAATTATCCTAGGAGCTATGTTGTCCGGGGGCATAAAGCCCCCTGGTAGGGTCTCCCAAGGCAAACAGGTTCTAGGTGAGGGATCAGACAAAGAGCAGCTCGAAGACCTTTATGAAGAAGAAACATCATGGACCCAGGTTTCCCTCGCCCGGACGCGGGTCACCGGGGCCCCCCTCTGGAGCCAGGCCCGGAGGTGGGGCACGATGGCGAGCGCCTGGTGGCCGGGCCTGTTCCCATGGGGCCCGGCCGGGCACAGCCCGAAGAGGCAACGTGGGTCACCCCTCCAATGGGCTCACCACCCATAGCAGGGGCCATAGAGGTCGGGTGCATTGTGAGCTGGAAGACAGCCGAAGGCAGGGCACTTGGCGGTCCGATCCTCGGCTACAGAAGCTAGCTCTTGGGACGTGGAACGTCACGTCACTGGGGGGGAAAGAGCCTGAGCTAGTGCGCGAAGTCGAGAAATTCCGGCTGGATATAGTCGGACTCACTTCGACGCACAGCAAGGGCTCTGGAACCACTTCTCTCGAGAGGGATTGGACCCTCTTCCACTCTGGCGTTGCCGGCAGTGAGAGGCGACGGGCTGGGGTGGCAATTCTTGTTTCCCCCCGGCTCAAAGCCTGTACGTTGGAGTTCAACCCGGTGGACGAAAGGGTAGCCTCCCTCCGCCTTCGGGTGGGGGGACGGGTCCTGACTGTTGTTTGTGCTTATGCACCAAACAGCAGTTCAGAGTACCCACCCTTTTTGGGAACGCTCAAGGGAGTACTGGAAAGTGCTCCCCCGGGTGATTCCCTTGTCCTACTAGGAGACTTCAACGCTCACGTTGGCAACGACAGTGAAACCTGGAGAGGCGTGATTGGGAAGAATGGCCGCCCGGATCTGAACCCGAGTGGTGTTTTGTTATTGGACTTTTGTGCTCGTCACGAATTGTCCATAACAAACACCATGTTCAAGCATAAGGGTGTCCATATGTGCACTTGGCACCAGGACACCCTAGGCCGCAGTTCCATGATCGACTTTGTAGTTGTGTCATCGAATTTGCGGCCTCATGTTATGGACACTCGGGTGAAGAGAGGGGCGGAGCTTTCTACCGATCACCACCTGGTGGTGAGTTGGCTGCGATGGTGGGGGAGGATGCCGGACAGACCTGGGAGGCCCAAACGCATTGTGAGGGTCTGCTGGGAACGTCTGGCAGAGTCTCCTGTCAGACAAAGTTTCAATTCCCACCTCCGGAAGAACTTTGAACATGTCACGAGGGAGGTGCTGGACATTGAGTCCGAGTGGACCATGTTCCGCACCTCTATTGTCGAGGCGGCAGATCGGAGCTGTGGCCGCAAGGTAGTTGGTGCCTGTCGGGGCGGCAATCCTAAAACCCCTTGGTGGACACCAGCGGTGAGGGATGCCGTCAAACTGAAGAAGGAGTCCTATCGGGTCCTTTTGGCTCATAGGACTCCGGAGGCAGTGGACAGGTACCGACAGGCCAAGCGGTGTGCAGCTTCAGCGGTCGCGGAGGCGAAAACTCGGACATGGGAAGAGTTCGGGGAAGCCATGGAAAACGACTTCCGGACGGCTTCGAAGCGATTCTGGACCACCGTCCGCCGCCTCAGGAAGGGGAAACAGTGCACTATGAACACCGTGTATGGTGCGGATGGTGTTCTGCTGACCTCGACTGCGGATGTTGTGGATAGGTGGAAGGAATACTTCGAAGACCTCCTCAATCCCACCAACACGTCTTCCTATGAGGAAGCAGTGCCTGGGGAATCTGTGGTGGACTCACCTATTTCTGGGGCTGAGGTTGCTGAGGTAGTTAAAAAGCTCCTCGGTGGCAAGGCCCCAGGGGTGGACGAGATCCGCCCGGAGTTCCTTAAGGCTCTGGATGCTGTGGGGCTGTCTTGGTTGACAAGACTTTGCAGCATCGCGTGGACATCGGGGGCGGTACCTCTGGATTGGCAGACCGGGGTGGTGGTTCCTCTCTTTAAGAAGGGGGACCGGAGGGTGTGTTCCAACTATCGTGGGATCACACTCCTCAGCCTTCCCGGTAAGGTTTATTCAGGTGTACTGGAGAGGAGGCTACGTCGGATAGTCGAACCTCGGATTCAGGAGGAACAGTGTGGTTTTCGTCCTGGTCGTGGAACTGTGGACCAGCTCTATACTCTCGGCAGGGTTCTTGAGGGTGCATGGGAGTTTGCCCAACCAGTCTACATGTGCTTTGTGGACTTGGAGAAGGCATTCGACCGTGTCCCTCGGGAAGTCCTGTGGGGAGTGCTCAGAGAGTATGGGGTATCGGACTGTCTTATTGTGGCGGTCCGTTCCCTGTACGATCAGTGCCAGAGCTTGGTCCGCATTGCCGGCAGTAAGTCGAACACATTTCCAGTGAGGGTTGGACTCCGCCAAGGCTGTCCTTTGTCACCGATTCTGTTCATAACTTTTATGGACAGAATTTCTAGGCGCAGTCAAGGCGTTGAGGGGTTCCGGTTTGGTAACCGCAGGATTAGGTCTCTGCTTTTTGCAGATGATGTGGTCCTGATGGCTTCATCTGACCGCGATCTTCAGCTCTCGCTGGATCGGTTCGCAGCCGAGTGTGAAGCGACCGGAATGAGAATCAGCACCTCCAAGTCCGAGTCCATGGTTCTCGCCCGGAAAAGGGTGGAGTGCCATCTCCGGGTTGGGGAGGAGACCCTGCCCCAAGTGGAGGAGTTCAAGTACCTAGGAGTCTTGTTCACGAGTGAGGGAAGAGTGGATCGTGAGATCGACAGGCGGATCGGTGCGGCGTCTTCAGTAATGCGGACGTTGTACCGGTCCGTTGTGGTGAAGAAGGAGCTGAGCCGGAAGGCAAAGCTCTCAATTTACCGGTCGATCTACGTTCCCATCCTCACCTATGGTCATGAGCTTTGGGTCATGACCGAAAGGATAAGATCACGGGTACAAGCGGCCGAAATGAGTTTCCTCCGCCGTGTGGCGGGGCTCTCCCTTAGAGATAGGGTGAGAAGCTCTGCCATCCGGGAGGAACTCAAAGTAAAGCCGCTGCTCCTTCACATCGAGAGGAGCCAGATGAGGTGGTTCGGGCATCTGGTCAGGATGCCACCCGAACGCCTCCCTAGGGAGGTGTTTAGGGCACGTCCAACCGGTAGGAGGCCACGGGGAAGACCCAGGACACGTTGGGAAGACTATGTCTCCCGGCTGGCCTGGGAACGCCTCGGGATCCCCCGGGAAGAGCTAGACGAAGTGGCTGGGGAGAGGGAAGTCTGGGTTTCCCTGCTTAGGCTGTTGCCCCCGCGACCCGACCTCGGATAAGCGGAAGATGATGGATGGATGATGGATGGATGGTATTAGACAGTGGTGCTGATAACGTCCGCATTTTCAAATGGAGAAAAAAAAAAGTCCTCCTTTCTGTCCAATACCACATGAAAGTGGTTGGATTTGGCATCTCATTTGTCCAACTTGCATACTCGTTTTTAAACACTTTGTTATGAGAGTAGCATATGTGTCTGGCCCTTTAATGTCTGGCAGCAGGTGAGTGACGTCAGTGAGAGTGCGGGTGGGCAAGCAAGTGAGAAAGCGGTCGCTGAGGGCGGGGGAGAAATACATTGGCATCAAACTCCGTAGCTTGCTAGCTTGTGCACGCTAGCTTTCTGAGACTCTTATTTTGTTAGCACAGGCAGGATGAAACAGGTCTTTTATGGTGAAGACAGGAACTGTGCAGTCGGTCTTTAGAGTTTTGACAGTAGGTACGGAGTCTCTAGAAATAAAATGTGTTTCTCTGCGTTCGCCCTTTTAGTGATTTTTTTTCTTAAATATGAGCTTGCAGCAGCCAGCGTCATCTCACAAGATCCTCGGGTGCCGAGAATGTCAAACAACTGACGAAAGTGAAGTCTTGGTATGATTGATGATTGCTCATTTTTATGTATATTTTTTAATGCCTGGCTTGAGATCGACTGACACACCCTCCGAGATCGACCAGTCGATCGCGATCGACGTAATGGGCACCCCTGCTCTAGCCTCTTAAATAGACCCCCTTTTAGACCAGTTGATCTGCTGTTTCTTTTCTGCTCTGCCACCCTCTCTGCCCTGCTGACCTGTCTCCGCTCGGGATGGTCTCCTACTTGCCCCACTATGGACTGGACTCTCACAATATTATGCCACTCAATGCCCATTGCCCGGTCCACTCAAAGGTTTGTCATTGTCCTATTGGGTTGAATTTTTCCTTGTTCTGATGTGGGATCTGAGCCAAGGATGTCGTTGTGGCTTTTGCAGCCTTTTGAGACACTCGTATTTAGGGCTATATAAGTAAACATTGATTGATTGAAAGGACGCCACCGTAAAAGCTTCAAAAATTGGTCTCCTCGGTTCCCAAAAGTTTACTGACTTTTGTTAAAAGTAAAGGCCATTACACACAGTGGTAAAAAATACTTATGTGCCAACTTTTTTGCAATGTGTTGCTGCCATTAAATTCTAAGTTAATGATTATTTGCAAAAAAAAATTAAGTTCCTTTGTGCAAACATTAAATATATTGTCTTTGCAGTTTATTCAATTGAATATAAGTTGAAAAGGAATTGCAAATCATTGTATTCTGTTTTTATTAACCAGCGGCTGGACGGGACAGAAAAAAAAAGGGCCATGGTTTTGGGACTCCTGTATTAGAAATATGGGATGTGAAAACACCAATGTGTCTCTGAGCTTCAACAGGGGATTTAAAATAATAAAAACAAGTGTTTTTTCATACTAAAGGTTCCATAGTTAAGAATAGTACACCAGTGTTCGAAACCATTCTTGGGTCCACTGGAAAGCTGCCAGTGATTGATGTTTAATGGTGCGTGACCCCAACTAACCTAACCTGGCAATACATTTTCCAGGAGTTGTGGTTAAATCGTGCAATCTGTTTTGAAGCAAAATATATATCTTTCTGTTCCTAATGAAGCCTGCCACCAAATACTTTTCGTAAAGTGCAACTGAAATTGGCTCCACATGGACTTAATCCGTCAAGCTCACGGTTAGAACATGATGGCAAGAACATGTGCCATACAAACAATCTGCAAATAAAAGTTTTCCGCAACAATCACCATTGCAACCCACATAACCAGCAACTTTCATGGAATTTTTGCACCAACAACAAGTGAGGCAGACACACAGAACTCAATACAAACCATGACTAATTTGAAGCCAGGCCAACATATGAGATGCATTCCAACATAAAATAAGATTATTCTGAAAGCCAACATTTTTTTTTTTCATGTATTGTTAAGCACAAAAAAACTTTTACACTTTTACTACTTGTTGTTTTTTGTTTGTTTTTAATTAGATTCATGCATGTCCAGTGCAAAAATGTACTATTATTCTTTTGATCCAATTTTAACCGGCTATATTTAAATAGTAGAAATAATAAAATGTAAATGAAAATCATAACCATTCAAACTAAGATTTACTTTTAAAGCAGGAAAACCACATCAAAGAGCCCAACTCTAGAAAGAAAATTGACACTAAGATCTTTCTTAGTGACTACCATACTAAATAGTTTTAATCTAATGCAGCTAATGATGTGGCAAATTAAGAAGCACATGATGAAATGTCACCAATCTCATGATGTGTCTTGTCCATTCAGTCTGTTGTTCATAAATTTGTTCAGCAAAGACATGATGCATCAAACCACATGCATAAGCGTCGGATAAATTTGAGCGCAACGAAAACATGCTTGAAACATGAGAGATGTTCTCACCTACCTTAACCTTGCTCTGAGTCAGGGTTTGCACAAAGATGGTCATCTGGTAAGTGTTTAGCAATGAAAAACAAGTCCTCTGTCACACACATTGAAGAAAAGCAATTCTTCTTATATATTCAGTTTCACTCCACAGATAGGGCTCTGCTGGCAGATCAGTCACGTGGCATTGATGTGGTCTAACGTACTGACTGATGTGCTCCTCGTGTGGAGTTCCAGCCTCGACTAACTGTTTCAGCAGGCATACAGCCCTTTTAAATACTTCCCACCTCTTTTCTCACAGACAAAATACAGCATCCAGGCCTTTCCATGTGCCATGAATTGGGTTTTTTGCCCGATATGAACTTCAAAATGTATTTTTGTTGACAAAATGAATAAAAGTCAATAAGCTATTAAATCTTGCATTGAGCATTATTCTTGGTGTGGTTTTGGGCTAAATTATAGGAGCCAGATCATAGAAAAATCACAATGACAATAAGTTTTGATAACTTTGTGTATTTTAATAAGATTCCCCTGTGCAAAATAGTAATGAAAAAATACTTTGAAATTATAGTTAGTTTAAAAATGCAACCATATTTATTATTGTGGCTCTGGCTAGCCAATAGAGATTTCACAGAAGCAGTTTTATTTGGCTTGAACATGTGCAAGCTTTATTACTGCAATGCTGACACTACACAACAGGAAGAGTAATACACAATAGGACATGACAGAAGGGTCATCACACAGAACACCAATGTCCCGGTGCAACACAAAGAATAAAGGAACACGTGACAGGAAATAGCCACATAAAAGGTAATGGTGTAAACTTAAACTGACGCAGAGTTGTAACAAAGCAACTAAGCGCACTTTCAAGCTTTGCCTCTGGTGAGGGCGGTCGCAATTCTCTCTGTTCCCTCCTTCCCTGCTTGCTCTCTGCGTCTTGTCTTTGTCTGAACTTTTTTAAAGCCTCTTTCTTTGCACTGTCCTCTAATCCAAATATCAATATGAATATGATCAACAATTGACACAGTCTTTTCAACAAGAAAACGAGGTTCGGGGGAGCCTGGCTGCCCTGATGGAACCATCGCCGTGGGGTACGGGAGGGACTCCTGGAATAAATGGAGGATGATGTGCCTCTCAGCCCTTTCCATCGAGGACGTCGAAGACATCTACCTATTTGGAGCTGTGATCGCGGGGCACTTGCTGATTGGGTTGGGCATTGCTCTGGTGTATCGAAAAATTCAGAAGACGATGGCAGCCACTCAATGGGCCCAACGGCTGTTCAACGCAATGGAAGGATTGGGTCGGGCTGTGGGAACACAGACTGGAGCGATTTCTGAGTTGAATCGCAAAATGGATCTTATTTGGAAAAGTTTGCAGAGAAGGAATAATGAATTGGAATTGAAGAAATCCAGCATGGACAAACAGAGGAGATAAGTCACTATTTTGTCTTCTCGAAGAAAAACAACTTCTTAATTTACGATTTGGACTCCCTTGAATGGCCTTGACACAGGAACAGGCTGTTATGAAAAAAATCTCCCGAGGACTCCTCAAAGATAGACGCTTTTGACCTTCCTTTTCGTCAACAACACCTGCAGTCGAACTGTGATCGGCCTCAGTCATACAAAAACATTCATCATCTCTCCCAAGTTAAATTGGGCATATATGCACACATGACTTCCACCCTTGAAATCAACGCCTTTACCATTGCTTAATTCCTCTGGGGCTGTGGATGGCTGAGCAGCGCTATATAGCGGGAGCGAGTCTCCTCAAACCCACCCCTTCCTCTGTTGCAAGTTGGTGTCATATACATTCCATGTCTAAATGTGTGCCATGCTATGTGAGGTTTTTTTCTTGGACTCAGTCTGGACCCCTCCTGAGGGTCTAGCCTTAGACTGGTATTTTTTTACCTGCCCCCTCTCTACCAATGTCACCCTTTTCTCACCTTTTTAAGGAGCACCGTAAGTGGCTGATCCGTTGGCGGTCTCGTCTTGTCCTCCCCTGTAACGTATGTCTGCTCTTAGCGGGACTTGTACCAAAAAATCAATCTTGTTGTACTTGTGCAATGACAATAAAGATCTATTCTTCTTCTTCTTCTTCGTAACACACACAAAAAGACAAATAACGCTGACATAGCAGTTGCCTAATAACATACGTGGCAAGTCAAGATGGGAATGCAGAAGGACCCTACCCAGCACTGCTACATAGCATCCATCAAGCTGGTTACCTGTCGCCAGCAACACAGTCATTGAAACGGGCGACTTCCTGACCACCATTGGGTATATTGGCATGCCTGAGGACGGACCTGCGGGCCACGCCTCCTTCTCGGCCATCATCAGGGGTTGGTATGGGGTCAGACGATAGCGATAGATGGCCATCACCCTGTTCCATGGCTGCAGCCAGAGCCGGAACATCACGTCAGAGAAGACCGTGCACGGTCCCACCTAGTGGTTCATCCGCTTGGGTGTCAGTTCCTTCTTCCTCTCTGGGCAGTAAACCCACAACTGCTCACCGGTAAAAATATTACTAACCCATCAATTTATGAATGTCGTCAAGACCTGGGCCTTCGTCGCTGTGGCGTTTCTCCGGCAAACCAAACCGCCAGAACATCTAATTACCCAGGTACTATGCAGTGTTGATGACACCATAGTTTGGGACAATAGGCTTGGGGCCATTTGGTGAAGTAGTCGATTGCCACGAGAATGGAGCTGTTGACCAGGAATTGACTTAGGATGGCAACAGCCAGTCTTGGCAGACAGCACTGGACACCTTTTTCAGGAAGGGTTGCAACCAACAAGTCATTTGATAATCGATTAATCTGTTGATTATTACTTCGATTAATCGATTAATAATCGGATAATAGAGACAAACTACATTTCTATGCATCAAGTATTTTATTTAATACAAGTACAACCCATTTATTTTTATTTTATTTAAAAATAAATAATATCACCCATCCATCCATTTTTTACCGCTTAATCCATATCTCAGCTACAAACGTGAGGAAGGTGGCGTACACCCTGGACAAGTCGCCACCTCATTGCAGATAAATCATATCATCATGTAAAATGTGCTGTTCCATACAGTGCTTGGATCCTGAACAAAATTGTGCTAGGTTGTTCCAATTTGTTGCTGTTTTTGTCTCAGTTTGTTACAGGCTACCTCACTTTTTTTAAATGTTCCACAAGACATCTTGCAGCCCCAACTGCTTTTTCAATGTTTGAGTGCTTCATTGAATAATTTCTCTCTAGCTGCAATGTGTGTCCAGTGCAGCGGACTGAAGACCACCCAAGCTTCTCCTCGAGAAGTTTTGGTGCAGCTACAATATTGGCACCATAGCAATAATTTAGCTTTGGGGAATTTCAAACCTGGCTACTAACTATACCAACTATTCTGCAATGTTGGATGCTGAATGTCTTTCCTCTAGTTGCATGGTCCTATGGCAGATTGACTTCATGTTCAATTTGTCTCCAATGTAATGGCATGTAATGCCAATGTAGGCTACTGTGGCTACACTTGTCCACGCATCAGTAGTGAGAGGATTTTTGCTCACTGTGGCTTTTATGTCAGTCTTCACTGCTTGGAATGTCTGCTTGTACTTCCTGTCCATCAGTTTGGTAAAATGAATCCTCGAGAGAAGAGTGTAAACAGGGTTGAGGACGTGAATCATTGTCTAAAACCTTCATCCTCTACCCTTCAGTCAACCAACCAAAGTTGAATTATACAGCCCTAAAATATGAGTGTCTCAAGGGGCTGCACAACCCACAACAACATCCTCAGCTGAGATCCCACATCAGGGCAAGAAAAAACTCAACCCAATGGGAGGAGACCGCATATGTGGGGACTCCCACGCCTGGGCGACCGGTGCAATGGACGTCGAGTGGATCTAGCATAATACTGTGAAATAGTGGGGCTAGCAGGAGATCATCATGAGTGGAGACAGGTCCCAAACTGGTGCACAGATGAGTGGTCCATCCTGGGTCCCAAATTTGGACAGCTAGCGCGTCATCTGTGGTCACCGAATCTGTGCCTTCCCTCTCCACGAAGAAGAGGGTGGCAGAGCAGAAAAGAAACGGCAGATCAACTGGTCTAAAAGGGGGGCTTAATTTAAAGGCTAGAGTATACAAATGACTTTTAAAATGGGACTAAGATGGGATAGATCCAAGATGGCGGCGCCCAGACGGGCTGCGACTTCAAGGAGCTCTTTCTAAAGATGGAACATTTGGCAGAAATACCGGACAATTTTACAAACTTAATGGCTGGCTCACATCGTGGTCACTCCGTGATCACGTACAACCGCCAGACACTTCTGGATGTGGACATATCGGGCCGTTTTGGACTGATAGACGCGTGCTTGCTAGACCTGCTAACTAGCACGGGACTACTTCGGTGGATACATCCAGCGGCCTGTGAAGCAGGGGAGTATAGTAGCAGCGGGGGCCGTCTATGGAGCAGACGCCAGCGGTGTGATCGGAAACGCGGATGCCGAGCGGGGCTAAAAACAAAGCAGAAGGCTAATCCCCACAGAACACCACTTCCCTCCATCTTGAAGACGGATTTAAATGGAGGATGCAAGACTACTGGTCTGGGTAAGGAGTCAGTTAAATTAAAACACGTTTTTTCTGCTTTGAGTGTTTCAGAGTTGGACATGTGTTCTACTGAGGTGGCAAACTATGATGCGTGCAGTTTATCAAAGCAACAAACAAACAATCGGAAAATTCCCGTCGTATCAATTCCCAGATATGGTCGTAATTATACTAAATGCACTGGGCATGATAAACACAACATTATTAATATTGCTACTGCGGATAATTTGATCAAAAATTCCCTAAAACAGCCCACTACCTATAATAAAGGGTTTTTAAACATAAGATCATTGTCTCCCAAAACGATGTTAGTTAATGATATCATTAGAGACAACAATCTTAACGTCATCGGTCTCAGCGAAACCTGGCTTAAACCAAACGACTTTTTTGCGCTAAATGAGGCATGTCCTCCTAACTTTACACACGCGCACATTGCCCGTCCATGTCCGCGTGTGTATTAATATACAACGAAAACTTTAACCTTAGTCCTAACATAAATAATAAATATAAATCGTTTGAGGTCACACCGCTACCTCTACACCTGGCTGTTATCTACCGCCCCCCAGGGCCCTATTCGGACTTTATCAATGAATTTTCAGAGTTCGTTGCTGATCTAGTGACGCACGCCGATAAAGCTAAAGCTAGATATTACTCAAATCTCATCCACCGTGATAAAAACGATCCCAAATTTTTGTTTAGTACGGTAGCATCGCTAACCCAACAAGGGACCCCTTCCAGTAGCTCCACCCACTCAGCTGATGACTTTATGCAATTCTTTAGTAAGAAAATTTAAGTCATTAGAAAGGAGATTAAAGACAATGCGTCCCAGCTACAACTGGGTTCTATTAACACAGATACGACTGTATATACAGCGGATATTGCCCTCCAAAATAGTTTCTCTCGTTTTGAGGAAATAACATAAGAGGAATTGTTACAACGTGTAAATGGAATAAAACAAACAACATGTATACTTGACCCTCTTCCTGGGAAACTGATCAAGGCGCTCTTTGTGTTATTAGGTCCATCAGTCCTAAATATTATAAACTTATCACTTTCCTCGGGCACTGTTCCCCTAGCATTCAAAAAAGCGGTTATTCATCCTCTTCTTAAAAGACCTAACCTCGATCCTGACCTCATGGTAAACTACCGACCGGTGTCTCACCTTCCCTTTATTTCAAAAATCCTCGAAAAAATTGTTGCGGAGCAGTCAAATGAACACTTAGCGTCTAACAATCTATGTGAAACCTTTCAATCCGGTTTCAGGGCAAATCACTCGACGGAGACAGCCCTCGCAAAAATGACTAATGATCTATTGCTAACGATGGATTCTGATGCGTCATCTATGTTGCTGCTCCTCGATCTTAGCGCTGCTTTCGATACCGTCAATCATAATATTTTATTAGAACGTATCAAAACACGAATTGGTATGTCAGACTTAGCCCTGTCTTGGTTTAACTCTTATCTTACTGATAGGATGCAGTGCATCTCCCATAACAATGTGACCTCGGACTACGTTAAGGTAACATGTGGAGTTCCCCAGGGTTCAGTCCTTGGCCCTGCACTCTTCAGCAACTACATGCTGCCGCTAGGTGACATCATCCGCAAATACGGTGTTAGCTTTCACTGTTATGCTGATGACACCCAACTCTACATGCCCCTAAAGCTGACCAACACACCGGATTGTAGTCAGCTGGAGGCGTGTCTTAATGAAATTAAACAATGGATGTCCGCTAACTTTTTGCAACTCAACGCCAAAAAAACGGAAATGCTGATTATTGGTCCTGCTAGACACCGACCTCTATTTAATAATACAACTCTAACATTTGACAACGAAACAATTAAACAAGGCGACACGGTAAAGAATCTGGGTATTATCTTCGACCCAACTCTCTCCTTTGAGGCACACATTAAAAGCGTTACTAAAACGGCCTTCTTTCATCTCCGTAATATCGCTAAAATTTGCTCCATTCTGTCCACTAAAGACGCCGAGATCATTATCCATGCGTTTGTTACGTCTCGCCTCGACTACTGTAACGTATTATTTTCGGGTCTCCCCATGTCTAGCATTAAAAGATTACAGTTGGTACAAAATGCGGCTGCTAGACTTTTGACAAGAACAAGAAAGTTTGATCACATTACGCCTGTACTGGCTCACCTGCACTGGCTTCCTGTGCACTTAAGATGTGACTTTAAGGTTTTACTACTTACGTATAAAATACTACACGGTCTAGCTCCATCCTATCTTGCCGATTGTATTGTACCATATGTCCCGGCAAGAAATCTGCGTTCGAAGGACTCCGGTTTATTAGTGATTTCCAAACCCCCAAAAAAGTCTGCGGGCTATAGAGCGTTTTCATTTTGGGCTCCAGTACCCTGGAATGCCCTCCCGGTAACAGTTCGAGATGCCACCTCAGTAGAAGCATTTAAGTCTCACCTTAAAACTCAATTGTATACTCTAGCCTTTAAATAGACTCCCTTTTTAGACCAGTTGATCTACCGTTTCTTTTCTTTTTTCTCCTAAGTCCCACTCTCCCTTGTGGAGGGGGTCCGGTCCGATCCGGTGGCCATGTACTGCTTGCCTGTGTATCGGCTGGGGACATATCTGTGCTGCTGATCTACCTCAGATTGGGATGTTTTCCTGCTGGTTCCGCTGTGAACGGGACTCTCGCTGCTGTGTCGGATCCGCTTTAGACTAGACTCTCGCGACTGTGTGGATCCATTATGGATTGAACTTTCACAGTATCATTTTAGACCCGATCGACATCCATTGCTTTCCTCCTCTCCAAGGTTCTCATAGTCATCAATATCACCGACGTCCCACTGGGTCATCATTGTCACCGACGTCCCACTGGGTGTGAGTTTTCCTTGCCCTTATGTGGGCCTACCGAGGATGTCATGGTGGTTTGTGCAGCCCTTTGAGACACTAGTGATTTAGGGCTATATAAGTAAACATTGATTGATTGATTGATTGACTTAAATGCTCCTTCTGGGGTAGCATCTCCAACTTTTAGCGGGAGGGCATTCCAGAGTACTGGAACCCGAATAAAAAAGGGTTTTATAGCCCGCAGACTTTTTTGGGGCTCTGGAAATCACTAATAAGTCGGAGTTCTTTGAACGCAGATTTCTTGTCGGGACATAGGGAACAATACAATCAGCAAGAAGGATGGAGCTAGACCCCTTAGTATTTTATATGTAAGTGGTAAAACCTTAAGTCACATCTTGAGTACACAGGAAGCGAGTGCAGGTGAGCCATGTCAGTTATAAACATTCAGGATACCATCAGTCAATGCAGCCGCTTGCTGTGTTGTGCAGACCTCCCTTTGTACAAAGTCGCTAACGCTGGGTTGTTTCTTTCTGAAATGAAAGAAACCATATATTGAACGTACATAGTAGCATCATTTATATACGCAGAGCTCAACGTGCCTCTTCTCTTCCTTATGACACAGAATCAGAAGGATGACACTGCAACTCTCCAAGAAAACAAACTCAGAACTTCTCAATTTGTAGCCTATAATATATAAAAAATTATGTAAAATAACGCAGTTACGCATCATGTAGTAACGATTGAGTTACTGAGTTGATAATTCTGCAGATCCTGTATGTCTGAATACTGAAGAGTTGGTTTCTGGGTTCAACTGTATTTGTTTACAAATACCCGATACGATCGCTCCTTTCAAGTACCGCCACTCTAAAGCCACGCCTCAGCCCTGGTTGAATGACGTCACTCGTGCAGCTAGGGGTAAGTGTCGGATAGTAGAGAGAAAGTGGAAAAAAGACAGACTGCATGTGTCCTTTGCCATTTTTTAAAGAAAGCCTGCTTTCCTTTCAGTTGACTGTAAAAGCAGAGCTGAATATATATCTATCTCAGATTATATAGTCTAACTGTAACAACCCCAGAGTTCTGTTCAGAACTATTAAGACTGTCATTAATGCTCCGAAATCTGTTGGTTTTGATGCTTCTTTTGAATTCTGTGAACATTGTCTCAATTTTTTCACTGACAAAATTGTGTCAACACGAGCCAGTTTATCCCAGCCTTCATACGACCCTTCAGTTCCTCTGCATTTCTCTTCTGTTTTCCATCAGTTTGAGCCGGTGTCCTTTTCTTTTTTAAATGACACAATTAGTCATACGGGTTCTCTGGTTCCCCTGCAGATGCCCTCCCACCTCGCCTGTTTAAGGAGGTACGTGCTACTATTGGATCAAGTGTCCTTAACACTATCAATAGTAATCTCTCATCTGGAATAGTTCCAAAGAGTTTAAACATGCAGTGGTACGACCTCTACTTAAAAAAACGGAGCCTCGGCCACTCTCTCCTCTCTAACCTTAGACCTATTTCTAATCTTCCATACATTTCCAAAATATTAGAGAAGGTTGTCTACAGTCAGTTGTTGCCCTTCTTAGAGGATAATGGTATTACTGAGCTGTTCCAGTCCGGTTGTATATTAGTGCGACCCCCCCCCCACCCCTTTTAAGGGTACGGGCAATATGCGCATTCGTATAGTTAGGAGATGCCTCATTTAGTGCAAAAAGATCGTCTGGTTTAAGCCAGGAGTCGCTGAGACCGATGACGTTAAGACTGTTGGTTCTAACGACCTCATTAACTAATAACGTTTTGGGAGACAACGATCTTATGTTTAAAAAGCCCATATTATAGGTAGCGGGCTTTTTTGAGGAGTTTTATTATTATCCGTAGTAGCAATATTAATAATGTTGCATTTATTATGCGTTGTGCACTTAAAATAATTACGACCATATCTAGGAATTGATATGACGGGAATTTTCAGATTGTTTGCTTGGTGCAGCGATAAACTGAACGCATCATAATTTGCCACCTCAGTTGTACTCATATCTAATTCTGACACAGTCATAGCAGAAAAAACATTATGTGAGTTGTGTATTATTCTAAGAGAATTGCTATGTGTGCAGGGATTATCCAGCCTGGCGCTGGCTAGTTCTAATTTTACTGACTCCTCACCCGGACTAGCAGGCTCCGTAATTGCCTGTGACCGGGCTTGCTCTAGTGCAGTTAGTCAAGTGTGACTCAAACAGAAATCTATGTTTCCAGACAAGATGATAGCACCTTCTCGGTTAGGGTGAAGGCCGTGTGTCATCAGCAAGCCAGGTTTGCCCCAGAAAGAGGGCCAATTATCAATATAAATTAGTCCCTGTTGTCTACAGAAGCTAGCCAGCCACTTTTATAAGCAAGACTAATCTGCTATATCTATCATTCTTGCCTCTCACAGGCAGGGGGCCAGAGACAATTACTCGATTCCCGGACGTCTTTCTAGCGAGATCACAAGTCCTGGCTATGTTTCTCTTTGTAATCTCTAACTGTCTCATCCTAGTGTCATTGGAGCCAACGTGTATAACTATGTTCGCATAACTAGTGGTGCGATTAGCCTGTCGTACGTGTTTACTAGGCCTGTTGCGAGTTAGCTCCCTAAGATTAGCTTCAGTGTCAGGTGATCTGGCCCCGGGAATATACTTAATTGTGGCTGGTTTGCTAAGCTTTATGTTCCGGGTGATGGAGTACCCTATGACTAAAGTGTGGTGCTCGGTAGACTGGGGTGTAGGAATAGCTAAAGGGCTAAATCTGTTATGCGTCTCAACCGGTGCACCGTAGCTTATAGGCCGCTTAGGGCTGCTACAGGCTGGGCTGGTTAGTTCGCTACAGCTAACGCTAGCAGATGTGTCCACAACATTTAAGCACTCCACTCGGTGACAGAAAGTACTGTGAGTATGGCTTCCTGCGCTCCGTGCACCTTACTCATGGATAGGTTGGGTCTGCTAGAGAGCCGTGTCCGCCATTTAGAGCAGTTTTTCACTCCCTTGTTTTGTCACCATGGCGAAATGGAGTTTTGAAGTAACAGAACATAACTAACCCTTGACCTTAGCTAGCTGCTAAGCTAATGAAGCTAGGGCGGAGAAAGGCAGTGCCAGTCTGAAGGAAACTACTCCCCCGCACACCGTGACCACCACAACCCCTTTGACAGGTGGCTGTCTCACGTTGGACTCACGCACCTGTTTTTAATCACACAGACTATTTAAGCCTGTCCCTTTCTGTTGGTCATTCTGCCGTCATCACTCCGTTCATGCTCACTCACAATCCGGTTATGTATCACTCTGCTTTATGCCATGTTTACTGCTTCATGCCATTTCATAGTTCATGCTGCTCTGCTCTTTTCTTTCCAAGTAAGTTTTGTTTATTCATGTCACGTTTAGCGAGTCTTTTGTTTCATGTCCATAGTTTTGCCTTTTGCCTTTTTGTTTCCTGGCTAAGTTTGTTCTCCGCGTTGTGCGCGCCTTTTGTTTGCACTTTTTTATAGATATATTAAATCATTTATTCACCTTCACGTCATGTCCAGTACAGTCCTTTTGCATCTTGGGAAAACCATCCGAGCAGGAAACTGCCTCAAAGTCCATGTTACGACACAGGTGGATTATCTTAACACTGACCTTGAATTGTGGTAAAGTAAGTGAATGAACTGTACATTTGTAGTAACAATATTATACTTTCTCGTATTGCCATTATTGCAATACCTAAAGAGATACCTATTTGTCTAGTTTTTTTCTGTATGTGACAATGATTTGGCCTTGGCAGGTCTAGGTGAAAAAGTCCAGGCCCATAATTTCCCATCCCAGTCCGTCCCTGGAGCGAATCATAAAAAAACATCTGCTCTTAAAATCCTAACCCTCCAAAACAACCTTCCCTTGCAAGCAACACTTGTCCATGTTTGAACTCTTTCAAATAGAGTTCTTATCTGGGAGGGACCAGACAGCCTTCCAATCCACAAGGCACGTGCTGTGATCACATGCGTAGGTGCAAAGTAAGAAAGAAAAATAGAATTGACTATGCACTCAGTGAGCGACTCCAAATGTTGTTGGAGACAGGTGGTGTTCCACGACGCTTAGCGGTTCCTGAATATTGTGTTTATTATTCACATGGTTTTGTGTGAAGACACTTCACCAGCTCCAAAGCATAATGATTCCACCCCCATGTTTCACAGTAGTTATGGTGTTCTTGGGATGCAACTCAGTATTCTTCTTCCTCCAAACACGACGAGTTGAGTTTATACCAAAATGGATACATGGATGATACAGCAGAGGATTGGGAGAATGTCATGTGGTCAGATGAAACTAAAATATAACTTTTTGTCAATGAGAGCTTTCAATGGTTGACCAAATACTTATTTTTCCACCATCATTTACGAATAAATTATTTGAAATTCTTATAATGTGATTTCCTGGATTTTTTTTTCACATTCTGTCGCTCACAGTTAAAGTGTACCTATGATGAAAATTACAGACTTCTGTCATCATTTTAAGTGGGAGAACTTGCACAATCGGTGGCTGACTAAATACTTTTTGCCCCACTGTATATGATTTGTACATTTTCACAATGTGCTTGTTCTATTTTTGGCCAAATTAAAACAAAGAAAACAACCTGGAGTTGTCTTTATTTTTAAGTAATCATGCCATGATTTTACCATTCAGGCCCACTTAGGAATACATTTTGCTCCATGCGGCTCCTGAGCTACAATGAGTTTGATAATCCTGCCCTACACATTACACCAACTATTTAGTTATTTTGTAATTGTGAAGTGAATTGTGAAGTGAATTATATTTATATAGCGCTTTTCTCAAGTGACTCAAAGTGCTTTACATAGTGACACCCAATATCTAAGTTACATTTAAACCAGTGTGGGTGGCACTGGGAGCAGGTGGGTAAAGGGTCTTGCCCAAGGACACAACGGCAGTAACTAGGATGGCACAAGCGGGAATCAAACCTGCAACCCTCAAGTTGCTGGCACGGCCACTCTACCAACCGAGCTATGCCGCCCCAATTAGATATTATCACACAAGATATACTAAGAACTTATAAGATGAGGTGAGACAGCTACAATGAAGGATACATATGTTTACTATTTGCCACAGAATGAGCCATGGTGTCATGATCTGACATGAAGTGACAAAAAATGGACAAAATAAAACACATTAAAGCCATCCATTTGCATGTGTTAAAATAGTTTTCTCGAGTCTCAGATGCCCACTTCCTTATACTATTTATCTTGACTTAGTATTCCAATGAGTGAGGGAAAAAATAATTTTAACAGTAAGAAAACCTTCCCAAACCACCCTATTTCCAGTATATCATACCCTGAGGCGTTGTAAAGCAATTAAGAGTAGTTTTTTGTAAATGTCTACTTGACAACTCAGGCCAACAAATACAAGTGAGATTTGTCAGGGAAAATATATACTGTAAATCATATCTTGAACACCATCACAGTGTGGTCACGTTTTTCTTTTTTGGACATGCTTGAAGGTTTTTGGACATTTTCCCAGTCTAAAAAATTTGGTCGGCTCACAAAGAGAGGAGGGGATTTTACATGAATTCCAACAACCAATTTTAGCTTGCTGTATACTGAACGCAGTCAGGATCCAGTATAAACAATTCCTGGATATCATTATATTTCCTTAGGTGATTTTTTTAGAGCATGGGTAAGCTACCCAAAATGTTGAAGGAGCCATACTGGACCGAAAATACAAAACAAAAATTTCTCTGGTGCCACAAAAAAATAAGCCTTGTATATGTGTTGTAATGAAGACAACACATGATGTAAGAGTATATATTAGCCTACTATAAAAATGACTATGTGTCACAGGCTGCCGCAAATCTTCGTCGACAGAAATGTTGAAACATAATATTAATTATACACATTTTTACAACTGGCCTTGCGAAGAGGTGGCGACTTGTCCAGGGTGTACGCCGCGGGAGGAAATGGATGGATGGATGGATGGGATGGCATTTTTCCAACATTCAACATCATTAGTAAAATGGAAGCTTCTTAGAGGGTGAGATAACTCCTGGAAATTACTTGCTTAGAAATGGCAAAGTTATAGTTGTGTGTGTCCAAGTTGAATAACACAGCAAGCTGTCTTCTCTGAATGGATTTATTACAATCTTTGCAAGCTGGGTAACGTTTGCTGTGGTATATCATGTTAGCCCCGCTCGACATCCATTGCTTTCGGTCCCCCAGGGGGGGGAAATTGCCCACATATGTGGTCTTCTCCAAGGTTCTCATATTCATTAATGTCACCGGCGTCCCACTGGGTGTGAGTTTTCCTTGCCCTTATGTGGGCTCTACCGAGGATGTCGTAGTCGTAGTGGTTTGTACAGTCCTTTGAGACATTTGTGATTTAGGGCTATATAAATAAACATTGATTGATTGATTGATTGATTGATTGATTGATTGATTGATTGATTGATTGATTGGTATATAACGGTACACAAACGACTATTAGAAATGCAGTCAATATTACATACAAATAATGTGTCATGAAACATGCAAATCCATCCATTCATTTTCTACCGCTTGTCCCTTTTTGGGATTGCGGAGGGTGCTGGAGCCTATGTCAGCTGCATTCGGGTGGAAGGCGGCGTACACTCTGGACAAGTCGCCATCTCATCACAGGGCCAACACAGATAGACAGACAACATTCACACTCACATTCTCACACTAGGGCCAATTTAGTGTTGCCAGTCAACCTATCCCCAGGTGCATGTCTTTGTAGGTGGGAGGAAGCCGGAGTACCCGGAGGGAACCCACGCAGTCACGCGGAGAACATGCAAACTCCATACAGAAAGATCTCGAGCCCGGCATTGAACAGAGGACTATTCAGGACCTCCATATTGTGAGGCATCAAATTAAGAGGACTTAAGGGAAATTAAATGAGCTCAAATGTACCTACACACAAGGCATAATGATGCAATATGTATATGCAGTGACGTGCGGTGAACTAAACACCAGGTGAGGCATGCATCCTTTTTTTTCTTCTTTTTTTTTAACTTAAATTCATATGTGCAGCTCTAGTCATTGTTGATATAGGTTGCACATTAGAGTAACAGGAAAAAGGAGTTATTTGCTTTCATAAAAACGTTATCATAACGATATTATAATATGATAAATGGGTCCAAAAAGTATTTGATAAAGTTGTTATTAAATACTTCTTGGTCCCATTTGCTTTTAACAAAATAAATCAAGTATTGTGAGTGTCTCTTACCTTTCTGCATTCGTATCTGAAGCAGCAATAGCTATCCTCCATGAAAACGTACTTTGTATGATCGCATTCATTTTGTCTTAAAGACCAGTTTAGAGAAGTATTTCATCTTGGATACAGTATATAATCCTCCATATTGGCTGACACACGCATTTAATTTAATTTCATTCCAAAAAACTAAACAATATTTTTGCATCCGACAAAAAACACCCACAAACGCTGGGTTACTCTAATAAAAATGCCATGTTTGTTATAAATACAGTTTAAAAAAAAGAAAAGAAAAAAAGGCTGGCTTCAGCTGGAGAGACCTGTGTCTGCTAGCTTGAGCGCCCCCACTTCTCCCAGTGTGGCGAGTCAGAGTACTGCTGAGGCATTGAACTGCAAGTTGACAATATATCGCCCCCTACCTTGAGGCAGAGGCACATGCTGCCTCATGGCCTGCCTTTTCCCCGTGGCAACAAGCATGCGCCCCATCGCACGCACAGGCCCAATGCACACTGTGTAGCCATGGAGGCACCGCCTGTGTCTGCCTCACTTCTCGTATGCTGCGTTGTTTTGATCAGGAAACATGGAAATTCCACGATTTTGACCATGAAAATTATCAAAATATACAGGAATCGCACCAAAATCACATAAAAAGCATAAACCAAAATAGAAATATTAAAACGTATTTTATTTTATTACCTTGTTTTGGAACATCTCATGGTTAAGCCACCTGGTGGCTTAACCAAGAGATGCCTCACTTGCCTCCCCTGACAGCACGTCACTGTGTATATGGAATATGTGGGGGACAAAATGGACTAAAAAGGAGTGGCATAAAACACATTTTAGAAAGTAGGAGAAAGTTGTGAATGTAAACAAACTTGGTGTGTTCAAGGACCATCAAAATTAGTAGGACAAAATGGCGCTCCCCATATAGTCTCTAATCATTGAAGCATGTTTAAAATAAACAGTGTGATTTCTAACAAAAAGGGGAGTATTTTTCATGTTTGTCCTCCTACAGAAACCATATCAAAACAAAAAATAGATTTTTTTTCTCATCTTTTTCCATTTTCATACTATTTTTAAAAAATCTCCAGAGAGCCGCATTAGAGCTGCGGATTGCAGACCCCCGTGTTAGAGCTTGTGAGTTCCTGCACCATTTCGAGCAGGGGTGTCAAACACGTATTAATTTAGGGCCACGTTGCAGTTGTAGCCAGAGGTGGGTAGTAACGCGCTACATATGTCGGATTAGCACACTCCACATAAGTCAATAACATCAACAAAACTTACCTTTGTGATTTCGTTGACTTTATCGTTGGAAATGCATCTGCTTTGAGTGTCGCAGGATATCCACACATTCTTGCCATCTCTGTCGTAGCATAGCTGTCGTCGGTACAGTGTGCAGCACAAATGAGGGACTTTCGCATCTTTTGGCCACTGTTGCAACTTGAATCCGTCTCTGTTAGTGTTGTTACACCCTCACAGACGATGCATGATGTCTCCAAGGTACCGGAAAACAGTCGAAAAAACAGAAAATAACAGAGCTGATTTTACTTCGTGCGTGTAATGTGTTTTAGAAAATGGCGGGTCGCTTCACGATGTGACGTCACGGGTGAAAGGTCATTGCTCCAACAGGCGAACAATTGAAAGGCGTTTAAATCGCCAAATTCACCCTTTTAGAGTTCGGAAATTGGTTAAAAAAGATATGGTCTTTTTTCTGCAACATCAAGGTATATATTGACGCTTACGTATGTCTGGTGATAATGTTACCCTTTTAGTTGCTTAAGAGATAATCCTGGCTCTGAATTTGTTCATTGCTATTCTTCTGTTTTTGTGCATTATTTGTTGCCGTCATCATTAAACGAACAGGTTACTCATCAGTTACTCAGTACTTGAGTAGTTTTTTCACAACATACTTCTTACTTTTACTCAAGTAAATATGTGGGTGACTTACTCCTTACTTTTACTTGAGTAATAAATCTCTAAAGTAACAGTACTCTTACTTGAATACAATTTCTGGCTACTCTAGCCTCCTCTGGTTGTAGCTGCTCTGAGACGGCCGTTTGTAACAGTGAATATATATGAATTTTTATGTATAATCACCTCAGGATAATATTACACAGGAATGACACGAAAGTACTCTTTTGTCTTTGTTATCTGTTTAATTGCAGTGATTCAAAATATTTTAAAGAGATGTATTTGTGCTGGTTTCTTATATTCAAGAACTTGAACCGCGTCTTCTGCCGGAATGCAACCGGGATAGGCTCCAGCCACCCCCGGCACACCAAGAAGGGCAAGCGGTACAAAATGGCTCAAAGCTCAAAAACACTGCTTTGCTAGATTTAAACACACTATGAAAGGGCTTACTGTATGTTTGAACTTAAACAGACTGCTATTTTCCCTCAACATTGATGAAAAAGCGCAGCAAATGGAGTTTGAAAGACGCTGCAACACTCCTGACAACACCTATGACAGTCATTTGTTTTGGATAAGATAGCTGTCGGACATCAAGCTGATGGACGACTTTGACCAGTAAGACTTTTTGCATTGTGCCAAAAGAAAGGTGCAACATTATCTCATGTTTTTATTCCCTATTTAACAACAGATCATGAAGTTAACTTCCATCCATCCATCTATCCATCCATTTTCTACCGCTTATTCCCTTTTGAAGTCATGGGGGGCGCTGGCGCCTATCTCAACTACAATTGGGCGGAAGGCGGTGTACACCCTGGACAAGTCGCCACCTCATCGCAGGGCCAACACAGATAGACAGACAACATTCACACTCACATTCACACACTAGGGCCAATTTAGTGTTGCCAATCAACCTATCCCCAGGTGCATGTCTTTGGAAGTGGGAGGAAGCCGGAGTACCCGGAGGGAACCCATGCATTCACGGGGAGAACATGCAAACTCCACACATAAAGATCCCCAGCCTGGGATTGAACCCAGGACTGCAGGACCTTCGTATTGTGAGGCAGACGCACTAACCCCTCTATCACCGTGAAGCCTGTTAATTTACATGTGTTGGTTAAAAAAAAACCTTATGTTAAAGACAAAGTACACTTCATTGCACAAGTAACACAATATTGTTGAATAAATGCATTATAATTCCACAAGAGTTTAGCAGCGGCACACACGTGTTTGTGGGCTTTTGATTGATTGATTGTTTGAAACTTTTATTAGTACATATTCAGTACAAATAACCACTAAATGGTAATACCCGAATAATTTTTTCAACTTGTTTAAGTCGGGGTCCACGTAAATCAACTCATAGTAGGGCTTTATGCACTTAAAAAGAAAAAACATTTACTTGGCTCTTTGTTAGTGTGTGCTGATTTTAGAAATAATGTACACTTAACTTCACACAGGCACGTGCACACATAGGGCCCTATGGGTGCTTGAGCCCCTGCCCTTTTTTGCCTCGTCTTAAAAAGTGCCCTTTAAATGTGTGTGTGTTTTTTCTTTTTTTTTTTTTTCTTTAAACAACATTAATAAATTCCTGTCAGGGATGTAAAAAAAAACTAATAAAAACAAAAAAAACAGCGGTACAAAAACTCCACGTTTTCTTGTAATACCAGGTTGTTTGAGCCTGCCGCTTCCGCCAGAAAGAGAGGGGGCGAGTGAGTGAGTAAGTGAGAGGAGAGGGAGCCAACTGCGCCCCTGAGGAGACGTGACAGTGGAGCAACTTGAACCTGTGAGTTATGGTCTAGTCGCCATCCACTTATTCAGCACCTAATATGGGTCATATTTCAGAAAATCCATCCATCCATCCATCCATCCATCCATCCATCCATCCATCATCTTCCG
Source organism: Nerophis ophidion (assembly GCF_033978795.1). Taxonomy (NCBI): domain Eukaryota; kingdom Metazoa; phylum Chordata; class Actinopteri; order Syngnathiformes; family Syngnathidae; genus Nerophis; species Nerophis ophidion. Next base: position 53,190,443 of record NC_084616.1, read on the forward strand.
CTTATCCGAGGTCGGGTCGCGGGGCAACAGCCTAAGCAGGGAAACCCAGACTTCCCTCTCCCCAGCCACTTCGTCTAGCTCTTCCCGGGGGATCCCGAGGCGTTCCCAGGCCAGCCGGGAGACATAGTCTTCCCAACGTGTCCTGGGTCTTCCCCGTGGCCTTCTACCGGTTGGACGTGCCCTAAACACCTCCCTAGGGAGGCGTTCGGGTGGCATCCTGACCAGATGCCCGAACCACCTCATCTGGCTCCTCTCGATTTGAAGAAGCAGCGGCTTTACTTTGAGTTCCTCCCGGATGGCAGAGCTTCTCACCCTATCTCTAAGGGAGAGCCCCGCCACACGGCGGAGGAAACTCATTTCGGCCGCTTGTACCCGTGATCTTATCCTTTCGGTCATGACCCAAAGCTCATGACCATTGGTGAGGATGGGAACGTAGATCGACCGGTAAATTGAGAGCTTTGCCTTCCGGCTCAGCTCCTTCTTTACCACAACGGATCGGTACAACGTCCGCATTAGTGAAGACGCCACACCGATCCGCCTGTCGATCTCACGATCCACTCTTCCCTCACTCGTGAACAAGACTCCTAGGTACTTGAACTCCTCCACTTGGGGCAGGGTCTCCTCCCCAACCGGGAGATGGCATTCCACCCTTTTCCGGGCGAGAACCATGGACTCGGACTTGGAGGTGCTGATTCTCATTCCGGTCGCTTCAAACTCGGCTGCGAACCGATCCAGCGAGAGCTGAAGATCCTGGTCAGATGAAGCCATCAGGACCACATCATCTGCAATAAGCAGAGACCTAATCCTGCGGTTACCAAACCGGAACCCCTCAACGCCTTGACTGCGCCTAGAAATTCTGTCCATAAAAGTTATGAACAGAATCGGTGACAAAGGACAGCCTTGGCGGAGTCCAACCCTCACTGGAAATGTGTTCGACTTACTGCCGGCAATGCGGACCAAGCTCTGGCACTGATCGTACAGGGAACGGACCGCCACAATAAGACAGTCCGATACCCCATACTCTCTGAGCACTCCCCACAGGACTTCCCGAGGGACACGGTCGAATGCCTTCTCCAAGTCCACAAAGCATATGTAGACTGGTTGGGCAAACTCCCATGCACCCTCAAGAACCCTGCCGAGAGTATAGAGCTGGTCCACAGTTCCACGACCAGGACGAAAACCACAACGTTCCTCCTGAATCCGAGGTTCGACTATCCGGCGTAGCCTCCTCTCCAGTACACCTGAATAAACCTTACCGGGAAGGCTGAGGAGTGTGATCCCACGATAGTTGGAACACACCCTCCGGTCCCCCTTCTTAAAGAGAGGAACCACCACCCCGGGCTGCCAATCCAGAGGTAACGCCCCCGATGTCCACGCGATGCTGCAAAGTCTTGTCAACCAAGACAGCCCCACAGCATCCAGAGCCTTAAGGAACTCCGGGCGGATCTCTTCCACCACTGGGGTCTTGCCACCGAGGAGCTTTTTATTTACCTCAGCGACCTCAGCCCCAGAAATAGGAGAGTCCACCACAGATTCCCCAGGCACTGCTTCCTCATAGGAAGACGTGTTGGTGGGATTGAGGAGGTCTTCGAAGTATTCCTTCCACCTATCCACAACATCCGCTGTTGAGGTCAGCAGAACACCATCCGCACCATACACGGTGTTGATAGTGCACTGCTTCCCCTTCCTGAGGCGGCGGACGGTGGTCCAGAATCACTTCGAAGCCGTCCAGAAGTCGTTTTCCATGGCTTCCCCGAACTCCTCCCATGTCCGAGTTTTTGCCTCCGCGACCGCTGAAGCTGCACACCGCTTGGTCTGTCGGTACCTGTCCACTGCCTCCGGAGTCCTATGAGCCAAAAGGACCCGATAGGACTCCTTCTTCAGCTTGACGGCATCCCTCACCGCCGGTGTCCACCAAGGGGTTTTAGGATTGCTGCCCCGACAGGCACCAACTACCTTGCGGCCACAGCTCCAATCTGCCGCCTCGACAATAGAGGTGCGGAACATGGTCCACTCGGACTCAATGTCCAGCACCTCCCTCGTGACATGTTCAAAGTTCTTCCGGAGGTGGGAATTGAAACTTTGTCTGACAGGAGACTCAGCCAGACGTTCACAGCAGACCCTCACAATGCAATTGGGCCTCCCAGGTCTGTCCGGCATCCTCCCCCACCATCACAGCCAACTCACCACCAGGTGGTGATCGGTAGAAAGCTCCGCCCCTCTCTTCACCCGAGTGTCCAAAACATAAGGCCGCAAATCCGATGACACAACTACAAAGTCGATCATGGAACTGCGACCTAGGGTGTCCTGGTGCCAAGTGCACATATGGACACCCTTATGTTTGAACATGGTGTTTGTTATGGACAAACTGTGATGAGCACAAAAGTCCAATAACAAAACACCACTCGGGTTCAGATCCGGGCGGCCATTCTTCCCAATCACGCCTCTCCAGGTTTCACTGTCGTTGCCAACGTGAGCGTTGAAGTCTCCCAGTGGGACAAGGGAATCACCCGGGGGAGCACTTTCCAGTACTCCCTTGAGTGTTCCCAAAAAGGGTGGGTACTCTGAACTGCTGTTTGGTGCATAAGCACAAACAACAGTCAGGACCCGTCCCCCCACCCGAAGGCGGAGGGAGGCTACCCTTTCGTCCACCGGGTTGAACTCCAACGTACAGGCCTTGAGCCGGGGGGAAACAAGAATTGCCACCCCAGCCCGTCGCCTCTCACTGCCGGCAACGCCAGAGTGGAAGAGGGTCCAATCCCTCTTGAGAGAAGTGGTTCCAGAGCCCTTGCTGTGCGTCGAAGTGAGTCCGACTATATCCAGCCGGAATTTCTCGACTTCGCGCACTAACTCAGGCGCTTTACCCCCCAGTGACGTGACGTTCCACGTCCCAAGAGCTATCTTCTGTAGCCGAGGATCGGACCGCCAAGTGCCCTGCCTTTGGCTGCCGCCCAGCTCACATTGCACCCGACCTCTATGGCCCCTGCTATGGGTGGTGAGCCCATTGGAGGGGTGACCCACTTTGCCTCTTCGGGCCGTGCCCCATGGGAACAGGCCCGGCCACCAGGCGCTCGCCATCGTGCCCCACCTCCGGGCCTGGCTCCAGAGGGGGGCCCCGGTGACCCGCATCCGGGCGAGGGAAATCTGGGTCCATGCTTTTTCTTCTTCATAAAGGTCTTCGAGCTGCTCTTTGTCTGATCCCTCACCTAGAACCTGTTTGCCTTGGGAGACCCTACCAGGGGCCTTTATGCCCCCGGACAACATAGCTCCTAGGATCATTGGGACACGCAAACTCCTCTACCACGATAAGGTTGCAGCTCAGAGAGGAGCATTTCAGAAAAACGCTGTATTATTCTATTATTCAATGTGTCAGCTTCTGTTTTTGCCGGACGTAGGAGCACAGCACATCAATTTCGCACAGAGCAAAGCGGATCGTGCGGGACAGGAAGTATTGTACAAAATACAAAATGAAACACCGGGTTAGTAGAAGCATTTAAGTCTCACCTTAAAACTCATTTGTATACTCTAGCCTTTAAATAGACTCCCTTTTTAGACCAGTTGATCTACCGTTTTTTTTCTTTTTCTCCTATGTCCCACTCTCCCTTGTGGAGGGGGTCCGGTCCGATCCGGTGGCCATATACTGCTTGCCTGTGTATCGGCTGGTGACATCTCTGCGCTTCCTGATCCGCCTCCGCTTGGGATGTTTTCCTGCTGGCTCCGTTGTGAACGGGACTCTCGCTGCTGTGTTTGATCCGCTTTGGACTGGACTCTCGCGACTGTGTTGGATCCATTATGGATTGAACTTTCACAGTATCATGTTAGATCCGCTCGACATCCATTGCTTTCCTCCTCTCCAAGGTTCTCATAGTCATCATTGTCACCGACGTCCCACTTGGTGTGAGTTTTCCTTGCCCTTATGTGGGCCTACCGAGGATGTCGTAGTGGTTTGTGTTGTGGTTTGTGCAGCCCTTTGAGACAGTAGTGATTTAGGGCTATATAAGTAAACATTGATTGATTGATTGATTGATTGATTGATTGGTTAATTTTCATAAGGAAATGCACTGTGTTTTTGGCTGATCTTCTCCTCTCCATTGAAAAAGACGTAGTCATAAATCACAATGATGTGATCAACATCTACAGGGACATGAACCCCCAGAAGGTTGCTGCTTTAAGGCCCCCAGAAGGTTTGGCTCCTGATTGTGCACTGATTTCACAGCATTTCATGGAAGCCCTGAATTTACATTGAGGAGCATATTTGGGTATGGGTGGCCTCCATCCTACAGCCCTCTACTGGCCCCTGGTCCATATGTTTGGCCCTGTATTGCGTTTCAGTTGTTTAGTCTGAGCATTAAGTAAGAAAGGCTATAAGTCACAACTTGATGGTGTTTTTATCAAGTTAAGGGAAGAAAGACAGATTTTCACATTTAAGTTTTTTCCATTTGGGTATTTATTTTTTTTTATTTATTTTTTTTTTCAAAGTTCATGTTGCACTGTTCAATGTTTATTATTAAAGTGCTTATCTTTAACAATAAATAACCTAATAATAAACCAGTGTTTGTTGCATTTCATGTCTCCCAAGCCTATGATAATGTGAATTAACTCATTATGACAATAATTTTGTTGATACAAAAGAAATGGCAATCACTTTTACCTACAAAGGACACACAGCTAAGTAGTTAGCTTCCTATTAGCAAATTTAATTTTACATTAATTTCCATAATGTGTAAAGGACCCCAAAAAAATGTCCTGCTCTTTTCTGACTTTGAGCCCCTGCCCCTCTATAATCATGTGCACGTCCCTGACTGCACATGTAATATATTGCCATGTTGCTGATTAAAGAGGTTATAAGTCCAAGAGTGTTGGGTTTCAGCAGCACAGGTGCGTATGCGCACTTTGAACACCAAAAAAAAAAAAAAAAAATATTCACAATGTTTCCAGGGGTCTGTGTAAGTGCAGGCTGGTTTTAAAGATCATGTACATATTGTATGTCTAGCAAATCAAAATAAACATTATAATAACAGATGTGTAATGCCACCAACTCAGCTGTGGCTGCTTTGTCCAGGCTTCTGATTGGACAAAATGTGCATCACACTCACTATGATCTCGATTTGACCATTTAGTTTACAATTAATACACATTTTTTCAAACAGATGCAAAGCGACCGTGTGAACTGGCTGCTGCAGAAACTTAACAGTGTTTGCGTTGTTTACAGCAAAGTAATGTTCACATGCGACAAAATCATGAAGTAACAGAGCAGCGAAATGATGGAAGACATACAAATAGAAAGAATTGTATTCATGCAAACTGCCTCGGTGCAAGAATCAATTCCAGTCATTGTCAAACGTGGAAGTGAAGGGATCAATTGTTTCAGCGTTTTGATTTCAGATATATATTTATGCAGCTCACCAAGCAAACTCTCATGTCTGAGCAAACATTTTTAACAATATGCAAATTTATCGGCATTATTCATCTGTCATGTTTCCTTCTTCTGTATGCACTGAGAGGCAGCAATGTGGCCGACAGACCTCAGATTGGTGGAATATTGACATTGTAAAAATATTCATCTTTACGCTTGGCAGGTAATTTAGCATTTTGATTTGACATTTAGATTTACATTTAACGTTTAGCGTTGACATTTAGATTTGAGATTTAGATTTAACATTTAGCTTTAGATTTAACTTTTAGATTAGGATTTAAGATTTAGATTTAGATTTAACAGTTAGCTTTAGATTTAAGATTAAGGTTTACAGTTAACATTTAGATTTAGAATTAGCATTTAGACTTTGATTAAACATTTAGATTTAACATTTAGAGTCAACATTCAATTTGCTAGTGGTTAGAGTGTCCGCCCTGAGATCGGTAGGTTGGGAGTTCAAACCCATCCATCCATCCATCCATTTCCTAACGCTTATTCCCTTTCGGAGTCGCGGGGGGCGCTGGCGCCTATCTCAGCTACAATCGGGCGGAAGGCGGGGTACACCCTGGACAAGTCGCCACCTCATCGCAGGGCCAACACAGATAGACAGACAACATTCACACTCACATTCACACACTAGGGCCAATTTAGTGTTGCCAATCAACCTATCCCCAGGTGCATGTCTTTGGAAGTGGGAGGAAGCCGGAGTACCCGGAGGGAACCCACGCATTCACGGAGAGAACATGCAAACTCCACACAGAAAGATCCCGAGCCTGGATTTGAACCCAGGACTGCAGGACCTTCGTATTGTGAGGCAGACGCACTAACCCCTCTGCCACCGTGAAGCAAACCCAATAAAAAAAATGGGACCCATTACCTCCCTGCTTGGCACTCACCATCAAGGGTTGGAATTGGGGGTTAAATCACCATAAATGATTCCCGGGGTTTCTCTACTACTGCTGCCCACTGCTCCCCTCACCTCCCAGGGTGTGATCAAGGGGGATGAGTCAAATACAGAGGACACATTTCACAACACCTAGTGTGTGTGTGTGTGACAATCATTGGTACTTTCACTTAACTTAACTTAACTTAAATGTGATGAACATGAGCTAGATGTGAGATAAGTGTGTTAAATGTGAGAAAAATATCTGCTAGAAAATGTGACTTGACTTTTACATTCCACACCCCCAGATGTCCTCACCTCAAGTATTTAGTCGAGTCCACAGGAGTCGAAGGCGTGACAAGGATTAAAGCCAACAAGGATCCTGGACCTTACCAAATCTGTGGATGCTTCCTGAAGGCTTGCTTGAGTCAGCTGGCAGATGAGTTTTGTTCTCTGTTCAATCGATTTCTAACTAAGCACTCAATCCCCTTTTTTGTGGAAATATTCCGTCGTATGCCAAAAATAACAACCCCACCTGCAATTACAATTATCGTCCTGTTGTACCAACATTTTTGATCATTAAAGGCTCTTGAGAGATCTGTCCTCCACGACCCTCAAAGTGATACAAGCACACACGCTGACCCACTCCAGTTTGCTTACAAGCAGCACAGGGGCGTGGATGATGCTGTGCTGACACACCAACATGAAGCCTACATCCACCTTGAGAAGCCCATGTCGCTTGTCCTGGTGTTTGTGAGAAGCACATGTCGCTTGTCCAGGTGTTAGTAGATTTCTCCAATGCATTCCACATTGTGCAACTCCAACTCACCTGGGACACAAGAAGCTTTAGATGGAGGTTAATCCACACCATATTTTTTGGGTCCTATCCTTTTTAACAGGAAAACATCAAAGGGTCAGGGTCATCACAGCACATCACTTACCATCTCTACAGGAGCCCCACAAAGAACTGTTATCTCTCCAGTGCTGTACACATTATACACCAATGATTGCAGAAGTGCAAGTCCTAGCATAACATACATTAAAGGAGCCACATGTAAGAATTGCATGTCAAGTCATTATTAAATGGCACTAATATGTCAAAAGGCATTAATAAATCGTGTTATTTTCGAATTCCTTTATAACTGATAAGAGTAGTTCAGCCAAGATATGCTCATTTCAAAATTAGATTTACAGCCTCGAAATGTTGTTATTGTTTTCATTTTGATGTCCCGTCCTCCACCGTTTTAACCAATTAGAAAATCTGTGAGTGTGTCACATCCGTTAATTACGCACCACCATCTCCGTCTAACTACTGCCACTGGGAAAGTTACTAAACATGTCAGACCTTAGTAAAGCTTAAAGGCATTGTTACGATTCTCAACTTACTCATGACAAAGCCAGACACAAAACAATACGTTGTATGTGGGATGCCTTTGAAAGATGGAGACGATTGAAGGCATAGAAGATTTTGGAGAGGGGCGTGGCCTACGCCTTCCCTGTGGGCGGGGCATGTGTAGGAGCCGGTCAAGAAGCAGCAATCAGGTGAGCAGATACCTCAGCTGGGACGAGTTATCTAATCACCTCATCCTTTATCAGCAGGGCTGGAGATCATGAAAGGGAGACGACAGGAGGGAGAGACTGGCGGACGGATGGGGGAGTGGAAGGAAGAGACAATGCTGTATAATCTGAGTGAGCTGAAAAGCCAAAAAGATTACTGAACAAAGTGACTGTGTTGTATAAATTAAGAAACATTAAAAAGAAAGTGTAACCACTGAACAAAGTGTGTTGTGTCCGTGACAAAGTGGAGGATCCAGGTCAGAGACCTTCTACAAAGATTTTTTCCATCTGACGCCAAACAAATATAGTGTCGTTGTCCCTTTCATTGACCGCATTGCAGCCAGCTCCTCCATAATCTTGAAGTTCATTTAACCCACAGACAAATACGAGTAACTGTTCTGTGTCCTGGACATAACAGCTCTCGTCCAAAGCCAAGGAGAACAAGTCAAACCTTGCCAAATTACTGAAGCTCCAGATTCCCAACTATGTCCTTGATTCTTCTAGCCTCCTCTCCAGTACACCTGAATAGACCATACCAGGAAGGCTGAGGAGTGTGATCCCACGATAGTTGGAACCCACCCTCTGGTTCCCCTTCTTAAAGAGAGGAACCACCACCCCGGTCTGCCAATCCAGAGGTACCGCCCCTGATGTCCACGAGATGTTGCAGAGTCCTGTCAACCAAGACTTCCCCACAGCATCCAGAGCCTTAAGGAACTTCAGGTGGATCTCCACTGAGGAGCTTTTTAACTACCTCGGCAACCTCAGCCCCAGAAATAGGATAGCCTACCACAGATTCCCAATACACTGCTTCCTCATAGGAAGACCTGTTGGTAGGATTTAGGAGGTCTTCAAAGTATTCCCTTCACCGATCCACAACATCCTCAGTTGAGGTCAGCAGAACATCATCCCCACCATACACGATATTGACATTCTACTGCTTCCCCTTCCTGAGGCGGCGGATGGTGGTGCATAATCGCTTCGAAGCCGTCTGGAAGCTGCGCCTCTCTCTTTACCCAAGTGTCCAAATATGAGACCGCAAATCCGATGACACAACTACAAAGTGTCCTGGTGCCAAGTGCACATATGGACACCCTTATGTTTGAACATGGTGTTTGTTATGGACAAACTGTGACGAGCACAAAAGTCCAATAACAAAACTCCACTCGGGTTCAGATCCGGGCGGCCATTCTTCTCAATCACGCCTCTCCAGGTTTCATTGTGGTTGCCAATATGAGCGTTGAAGTCCCCCAGAAGAACATGGGAATAACCTGGGCAGCAGTCTCCAGTACTCCCTCAAGTGAATCCTAAAATGGTGGGTACTCAAAGCTGCGGTTTGGCGTGTAAGGGCAAACAAAAGTCAGGACACTTCCCCCCACCCGAAGGCGGAGGTAAGCTACCCTCTCGTCCACTGGGTTGAATTCCAACGAGTAGGCTTTGAGGTGGGGGGGCAACAAGAATTGCCACCCCAGCCCGCCACCTCTCACTGCTGGCAACGCCACAGTGAAAGAGAGTCCACCCCCTCTCGAGAGAACTGGTTCCAGAACCCTTGTTGTGCGTCGAAATGAGTCCAACTATATCTAGCCAGAACTTCTCCACCTTGCACACTAGTTCAGGTTCCCTCTCCTCCAGCAAACTGACGTTCCACGTCCCAAGAGCTAGCTTATGTAGCCGAGGATCGGACCGCCAAGTGCCCTGCCTTCGGCTTCCGCCCAGCTCACATTGCACCCGACCTCTATGACCCCTGCTATGGGTGGTGAGCCCATTGGAGGGGGGACCCACGTTGCCTCTTCAGCATACTTGCCAACCTTGAGACCTCGATTTCGGGAGGTGGGGGGTCGGGGGGCGTGGTCGGGGCTGGGGCGGAGGCGTGGTTGGGGTTGTGGTTAAGAGGGGTGGCGTATAATTCACCAACTACAGTATTTCATATATATTTCACACATATATATATATATATATATATATATATATATATATATATATATATATATATATATATATATATATGAAATACTTGACTTTCAGTGAATTCTAGCTATATACATTTATTTTATTATATATATAAATAAAAGAAATAGCTGAATTTCTGACGGCATCTATCAAATACACAGTAATACAAACACAGTTGTTCTACTAACTGTACTGTGCTTGCTGGTTACTAAAAAAACACAAAAACAACACTAACCTTTCACTATTTGAGTAACCTTTGTTCTGCCATTTGGGTATTGGCGAGAGATCTCTGAATCTGGGAACATCCTTCACGGATTTGTCATAGACATCCACAAATGAGAACAGGATGTTGTTTCCAGCTCTCAGCATAGCCATATTTGTCTCAGCATAAGATACACCATCGGGTCTCCATTTTGCAAGGTCGGCCATAATACTGGGTTGTGAACGATGCTGCGCTGCGGACGCTTTGTGCTTTGCTGACTGACCGTTCATGGCTGAGTATATCCGTTCGGCCGCCGTGTTAAATGGTACTACAAATTTTACAGGCAACATACCCCTTCCCCTTCAAACTCTCCTGGATAAACTGAAATTCTTGTTTCCAATTGTTCTGGAACTTGCAAGAGTATTTCTTCATTTTGCTCGTCGATGGTGTAATATATTGGGTTGGAGTCAATAACCAGGCGACGTGATGAAGTTACGTCTCTTTACTGCGGGCTTCAGAACAGACTCCTTAATGCATGTTCCTTGACTGCACTTAAATGTAGAATATATTTACATTCTATTCTATGTACAGTAGATGGCAGTATTGTCCTGTTTAAGAGGGTCACAACATTGAGTCAGTCTGCATGGAGCTGGAGGGGGCGTGGCCTCCAGCTCTGCCTGAATTTCGGGAGATTTTCGGGAGAAAATTTGTCCCAGGAGGTTTTCGGGAGAGGTGCTGAATTTCCGAAGTCTCCCAGAAAATCCGGGAGGGTTGGCAAGTATGCTCTTCGGGCAGTGCCCGGCCGGGCCCCACAGGGACAGGACCGGCCACCAGACACCAGACACTTGCCATCATCTAGTGACACACGCCGATAATATAATCATAATGGGGGACTTTAATATCCACATGAATACCCCATCGGACCCACCGTGCGTAGCGCTCCAGAGTATAATTGATAGCTGTGGTCTCACACAAATAATAAATGAACCCACGCATCGCAACGGTAATACGATAGACCTAGTGCTTGTCAAGGGGATCACCGCTTCCAAAGTTACGATACTCCCGTATACTAAAGTATTGTCCGATCATTACCTTATAAAATTCGAGGTTCAGACGCATGTTCGTCAAACTAATAATAATAATAACTGCTATAGCAGCCGCAACATTAATACGGCCACAACGACAACTCTTGCTGACCTACTGCCCTCGGTAATGGCACCATTCCCAAAGTATGTGGGCTCTATTGATAACCTCACTAACAATTTTAACGACGCCCTGCGCGAAACCATTGATAACATAGCACCGCTAAAGTTAAAAAAGGCTCCAAAAAAGCGCACCCCGTGGTTTACAGAAGAAACTAGAGCTCAGAAATTATTATGCAGAAAGCTGGAACGCAAATGGCGCACGACTAAACTTGAGGTGCACCATCAAGCATTTAGTGATGGTTTAATAACTTATAAACGCATGCTTACCTTAGCTAAAGCTAATTATTACTCAAATCTCATCCACCGTAATAAAAACGATCCTAAATTTTTGTTTAGTACGGTAGCATCGCTAACCCAACAAGGGACTCCTTCCAGTAGCTCCACCCACTCAGCTGATGACTTTATGCAATTCTTTAGTAAGAAAATTGAAGTCATTAGAAAGGAGATTAAAGACAATGCGTCCCAGCTACAACGGGGTTCTATTAACACTGACACGATTGTATATACGGCGGATACTGCCCTCCAAAATAGTTTCTCTCGTTTTGAGGAAATAACATTAGAGGAATTGTTACAACGTGTAAATGGAATAAAACAAACAACATGTTTACTTGACCCTCTTCCTGGGAAACTGATCAAGGAGCTCTTTGTATTATTAGGTCCATCAGTGCTAAATATTATAAACTTATCACTTTCCTCGGGCACTGTTCCCCTAGCATTCAAAAAAGCGGTTATTCATCCTCTCCTTAAAAGACCTAACCTCGATCCTGACCTCATGGTAAACTACCGACCGGTGTCTCACCTTCCCTTCATTTCAAAAATCCTCGAAAAAATTGTTGCGGAGCAGTTAAATGAACACTTAGCGTCTAACAATCTATGTGAAACCTTTCAATCCGGTTTCAGGGCAAATCACTCGACGGAGACAGCCCTCGCAAAAATGACTAATGATCTATTGCTAACGATGGATTCTGATGCGTCATCTATGTTGCTGCTCCTCGATCTTAGCGCTGCTTTCGATACCGTCGATCATAATATTTTATTAGAACGTATCAAAACACGAATCGGTATGTCAGACTTAGCCCTGTCTTGGTTTAACTCTTATCTTACTGATAGGATGCAGTGTGTCTCCCATAACAATGTGACCTCGGACTACGTTAAGGTAACGTGTGGAGTTCCCCAGGGTTCGGTCCTTGGCCCTGCACTCTTCAGCATCTACATGCTGCCGCTAGGTGACATCATACGCAAATACGGTGTTAGCTTTCACTGTTATGCTGATGACACCCAACTCTACATGCCCCTAAAGCTGACCAACACGCCGGATTGTAGTCAGCTGGAGGCGTGTCTTAATGAAATTAAACAATGGATGTCCGCTAACTTTTTGCAACTCAACGCCAAAAAAACGGAAATGCTGATTATCGGTCCTGCTAGACACCGAACTCTATTTAATAATACAACTCTTACATTTGACAACCAAACAATTAAACAAGGCGACACGGTAAAGAATCTGGGTATTATCTTCGACCCAACTCTCTCCTTTGAGGCACACATTAAAAGCGTTACTAAAACGGCCTTCTTTCATCTCCGTAATATCGCTAAAATTCGCTCCATTCTGTCCACTAAAGACGCTGAGATCATTATCCATGCGTTTGTTACGTCTCGCCTCGACTACTGTAACGTATTATTTTCGGGTCTCCCCATGTCTAGCATTAAAAGATTACAGTTGGTACAAAATGCGGCTGCTAGACTTTTGACAAGAACAAGAAAGTTTGATCACATTACGCCTGTACTGGCTCACCTGCACTGGCTTCCTGTGCACTTAAGATGTGACTTTAAGGTTTTACTACTTACGTATAAAATACTACACGGTCTAGCTCCATCCTATCTTGCCGATTGTATTGTACCATATGTCCCGGCAAGAAATCTGCGTTCAAAGGACTCCGGCTTATTAGTGATTCCCAAAGCCCAAAAAAAGTCTGCGGGCTATAGAGCGTTTTCCGTTCGGGCTCCAGTACTCTGGAATGCCCTCCCGGTAACAGTTCGAGATGCCACCTCAGTAGAAGCATTTAAGTCTCACCTTAAAACTCATTTGTATGCTGTAGCCTTTAAATAGACTCCCTTTTTAGACCAGTTGATCTGCTGTTTCTTTTCTTTTTCTTCTATGTCCCACTCTCCCTTGTGGAGGGGGTCCGGTCCGATCCGGTGGCCATGTACTGCTTGCCTGTGTATCGGCTGGGGACATCTCTGCGCTGCTGATCCGCCTCCGCTTGGGATGGTTTCCTGGTGGCTCCGCTGTGAACGGGACTCTCTCTGCTGAGTTGGACCCGCTTTGGACTGGACTCTTGCGACTGTGTTGGATCCATTGTGGATTGAACTTTCACAGTATCATGTTAGACCCGCTCGACATCCATTGCTTTCCTCCTCTCTAAGGTTCTCATAGTCATTATTGTCACCGACGTCCCACTGGGTGTGAGTTTTCCTTGCCCTTATGTGGGCCTACCGAGGATGTCGTGGTGGTTTGTGCAGCCCTTTGAGACACTAGTGATTTAGGGCTATATAAGTAAACATTGATTGATTGATTGATTGATCATGCCCCACCACCGGGCCTGACTCCAGAGGGGGGCCCTGGTGACTTGAGTCCGGGCAAGGGAAATTTGGGTCCTTTCGATTGTATATTTAATAGAGGTATTTGAGCTGCTCTTTGTCTGATCCCTTACCTAGGAGCAGTTTTTCTTGGGAGACCCTACCAGGGGGCGTAAAGCCCCCAGACAACATAGATCCTAGGATCATTGGGACACGCAAACTCCTCTACCACTATAAGGTGGCAGCTCAGAGATGTGTGTGTGAATTAAAAAAAAAAAAACTTCAAGATAAAAGCAATGCAGCTTTAGTCCATGGATGAGGTAAGATTATAAAATATGTTTATTTTGTAATTCTAAATGATCTTAAACGGAGCGGTCAATGCCCAAGGGTAAACATTCAATGGAAGCCAGGTGGGTTTACACTATTAAACACAATCCTGTTAAAACTATTTAGAAGGCCAGATTTGTGGAAATACATAGATATTCAATTATTAATGAGCCATGACAAACATATTAGAGATTAAGGAGTTACAGCCATTTATTTGTGTCAACTTATCCTTATAAAACTTGTGATCACAAAAATAATATGACACAGATTTCAGCCGGTTGAACTGTCAGCAAAAAATGTATTTCACCGCACTATACACATTTTTGCATTGGCTTGTAAGTATTTATCAACAAATATCAGAATGGTCTTCAGTCACTACGTTTGAATGCACAACCATAATATGAGTTGTTGTATGGATTCGGTTGAAAACAGCTTTTTAAAAAATACATAGAAACACCTAAGATTGAGTTTGACTTTTATTGGATTAGATCAACACACATTTTCTATATAATTGGAAACCTAAAATTTAAACCATATACATACAGTACATATATATATATATATATATATATATATATATATATATATATATATATATATATATATATATATACATATATATATATATATATATATATATATATATATATATATATATATATATATATATATATATATATACATACACTGTATATATGTTCTTCTATTGATTAATCATTGGAGCGGGCTTTCTTAGCATGCACCTGAAGACGAAGCCAGGGAAAAGTGTGCTGTTTACACCAAGAAGGAGAGAAATTAATGCCACAATAGCTGAAACAATTCAGTATTTTGACAGAAAATGAGCAAAGTAAAAACCTACCTGTTCAATACATAGTAGAATTTTGTAGAAAAAGACAGTTTCAATATGTGACATGGTGACTGAGCACAAATACAACTGAGTGAACAGCTGTATTCCAATGCCAAAAACTTCATTTTTTTGTATTCAAAATTGAAGACAAACAGACTTAAAATATTATCTGTTTATTTTGTCAGTATATGATAAGTACACAACATAACATAAGATTTTCAATGCCGCTCAATAAATATATTTAATTGAAAGAGAGGAACATCAAAAAAGTACAGTGCAATCGCTTGCTTTGTCAAACCTATTAATTGAAGTACGAATTAAATTCCCATATTCAACAATTTGGACAACATAATTGACATGTAATAATAATTCAAAGCATTGTGAAAATGTTTTTTTTAATCATTCACACTGGAAATTTGTATATGTGTTTAAATGTCATTTGAACACATTAAAAGCTAACCATGTAAGAGCTGTGGAAATCAAAGTTATCCATCTGAACAGATGGCTACTACAACCAGTGACAGCTATTGTGTAGTATTGTCCTTCAAACCACCAAATTTGGCCTTTAGCATTTCTTAGATACCGTACACTACACTAATGACTGACTTCTTATAGAAGTGTAAAAAAATGGAGGGTGAATCTGTCTGTTTTAGTGCATGTAAACATTCTGAATGAAACAAAGCTTGGCAGTTCAGGAAAGCAGAAATCCAAAGAAGCAAAGGACGATGGCAGAAGATCCCTTAATATGTTGCATTTATGAAGCGCAAAAACCAAAAGAGCATCAGACTGCTACAGCAAAGCCTATCCGATTATTGCGACGGTCAAATTCTGTGTAGTAGCGAGCGATGAAGTTAGCTCCCAAAATCCAAATGGGACCTGCAGGGGGTGGGACATCCAAGCCCCGGAAGGTGACGATGCAGACATCCCCCTCCATCTGGGATTGCTGGAGCCAAAGGAAATAGTTTAAGACTGACAGTATACTGAACATGAATTGCTCAGCAACCACTGTCCAACTTACCCATATTATGTAATCCTCCTGGGTAAGTGAGTACTCATGGCCACCCAGATGGAAAGCGATACTTGGCAACGTCTTCACTGTGTCACAGTTGACCTTGTACTGAGTGAAAACATCATTCATGGCGCAGTCACAAACAGGACATTATGTCTGGCAAATATTTTCAGCATGAAACCATAATGCATTTGTGGAAGAAAAACATGCTTACCCCACTTTCATCCTGCTGGGCTCCAATAACTTTCATCAACACAGAGACAGAGGAGGCCGGGCCAGTGATGTAAGAGGAGCCCGTGTCTATCACAGCTGTGCAGCCCTCTGCGCAAAAGATCATTTCTGTCCCCACAGAAACACTAAACGAAGTGATGAATGAATTAGATGTTGTTTTCTTTTGACTTTTCCCCTGTCAGGGGTCTCCGCAGTTAGTCAACCACATAAATGCTGAGTTTTAACGCCAAATGCCTTTCCTGGCGCAACCAATCAAACCCGTGCCTCTATAAAAGTCTGACACCATAGGGAATTATCGACAGTGGGAGACGGAAAAAAAACATACCCTTTCATCATGACTTCCCATTTGCCCATTTCTTTGGTCTCCATGTAGTTAAAGTTTCCAGTGTAGTAGTTTGGGTCTGTGCCGCCCAGGACTAGCTCTCCACCTGGGGAATGTTGGGGGTCCCTAAAAAGACAATGCAGCACTTTACAGAGTTTTCAAATACATGGTGTAGTGCAGTGGTTCTCAAATGGGGGTACGCATACCCCTGTGGGTACTTGAAGGTATGCCAAGAGGTACATGAGATTTTTTTTTTATATTTTAAAAATAGCAGCAATTAAAAAATCCTTTATATATATATATTTATTGAATAATACTTCAACAAAATATCAATCAATCAATCAATCAATCAATCAATGTTTATTTATATAGCCCTAAATCAAAAGTGCCTCAAAGGGGTGCACAAACCACAACGACATCCTCGGTAAGGCCCACATAAGGGCAAGGAAAAACTTACCCCAGTGGGACATTGACAATGATGACTATGAGAAACCTTGGAGAGGACCGCATATGTGGGTGATCGAAAGCAATGGATGTCGAGCGGATCTAACATGATATTATGAAAGTCCAATCCATAGTGGATCTAACGTAACCGTGAGAATCAAGTCCAAAGTGAATCCAATATAGTGGCGAATATATGAATGTAAGTTCATAAACTGTGAAAAAAAATGCAACAATGAAATATTCAGTGTTGACAGCGAGATTTTGTGTGGACATGTTCCATTAATATTGATGTTAAAGATGTATTTTTTTGTGAAGAAATGTTTAGAATGAAGTTCATGAATCCACATGGATGTCTATTACAATCCCCAAAGAAGGCACTTTAAGTTGATGATTACTTCTATGTACAGTAGATAGATAGATAGATAGATAGATAGATAGATAGATAGATAGATAGATAGATAGATAGATAGATAGATAGATAGATAGATAGATAGATAGATAGATAGATAGATAGATAGATAGATAGATAGATAGATAGTACTTTATTGATTCCTTCAGGAGAGTTCCTTCAGGAAAATTTAAATTCCAGCATCAGTGTACAGAGTTGAGATCAAATTAAAAAGTAAAAAGTAAATAATGGGGGTTTAATGGAAACAAAAGAGAAAAATATTACAATAAGAATAAAAATAAAAAGCAACAATGGGAATACAAATATAACAGTAAACTAAGAATACAACAAGAGAAACTAGGCAGTAGTGACCATGTTAAAAGTATATGTGTAGAAATCTTTATTTATAATTGAATAACTTGTTTATTTTTCAAAAAGTTTTTAGTTATTTGTATATCTTTTTTCCCAAATAGTTCAAGAAGGACCACTACAAATTGGCAATATTTTGCACTGTTGTACAATTTAGTAAATCAGAAACGGGTGACAGTGCTGTGTTTTACTTCTTTATCTCTTTATTTCAATCAAAAATGCTTTGCTCTGATTAGGGGGTACTTGAATTAAAAAAATGTTCGCAGCGCGTGCATCACTGAAAAAAGGTTGAGAACCACTGTTGTAGTGCATTCTCAGGGCTGCCATTGTAATATTAGATTTGAATCTTATGATCTCTGAGGTATCTTAGCAAAGCAAAAGAAAACAGTTGCTGTACTTTTTCTCGTCCGAGCAAAATTGTATTAAATACATCAAGAAATCAGTCAGAATGTTTAAAATTGTTGTTTAGATTCCTCTTAGGTGTCTAAAGCAGTAGTCCCCAACCTTTTTTGCACCACAGACCAGTTTAATGTAGGCATTATTTTCAGGGACCGACTTTCCACTTGTGGCAGATAAAAATACAGCAAAAATAAGTGCATTAAAAATACAACTCAATATACTGCTAAATTGGTGGGAGCCCTGGGCGTGTTTATTCCCAATGAGATGCAAATGGAAATCAGTTTTTGGCTACAATCTGTCACATTTATATTTTATATGTTCATTAATGTGCATTGTATCATGTCACAAAGCCATAACAAATATAACAAATGGTAACTTACTATGAGGAGTTTTACTGTACATCTATAAACAAGCTTGTTGGTGTGTCTAGTGGGAGAGGCTATAGCTAAGTCGGAGAAAATGCAGTTGTTTATATATTTAATGTTTCTCTGCGGCCCGGTAGCAAATGTGTCACAGACCGGTACCGGTCTGCTATTTGGTATATCATCTTACTGCATAGCAAAATACCATGCAAAACACAATTGAAACAGATAACAGCATTGTGACTGCGGTGACGTTCAAGTTCCTTAGACACAAGTTCACCCATTGTGAAGCCATTTCATGAATATGTGACTATGTTTTAACAACCGTGGCAGTGAGAGGTCAGCTGACCTCCCCACTATACATACCTGCTGTAATAGATCGAGAACACCTCCTCCCTGAGGACATGTTGAGACATGATGCGATCAAACACTGGAGTGATGCCATCGATGGCCACATTTGGGTAACCCATCCCCAGGACTCCATCAAACTTAGCGAAGATGAAAGGCATGGCAGACAGTGTGGTTGCTTCAGCAAACACTTGGATCACAGGGATGCCGCCAACCTCAGAGCAGAGGAAAAGTTACGGTAAGATGCAATCTAAAACCATCACCTCTTAAAATCAAGTTGTTTTTTTGGTCATTTTCCATAAAGATTGTAACATTTAAAGTGTGGATGTTGTTGAATAAAGAAATATTGTAATAAATTATATTTGAGCGTAACAAAAGGGTTGTCAAAAATAACGAGTTAACTTATCAGAAAAATTAAATGCAATATTCATGTATATAGCGTATTTTTCCGAGTATAAGTCGCTCCGGAGTATAAGTCGCACCTGCCGAAAATGCATAATAAAGAAGGAAAAAAACATATATAAGTCCCACTGGAGTATAAATCGCATTTTTGAGGGAAATTTATTTGATAAAACCCAACACCAAGAATAGACATTTGAAAGGCAATTTAAAATAAATAAAGAATAGTGGACAACGGGCTGAATAAGTGTACGTTATCTGACGCATAAATAACCAACTGAGAAGGTGCCTGGTATGTTAACGTAACATATTATGGTAAGAGTCATTCAAATAACTATAACATATAAAACATGCTATACATTTACCAAAAAATCTGTCACTCCTAATCACTAAATCTGATGAAATCTTATACGTCTAGTGTCTTACGTGAATGAGCTAATTAATATTATTTGATATTTTACGGTAATGTGTTAATGATTTCACACATAAGTCGCTCCTGAGTATAAGTCGCATCTCCGGCCAAAGTATGAAAAAAACTTATAGTCCGAAAAATACGGTATGCAGATTAATCACGCAATTTTTTTTGACTGTACATGCTCCTTTACCTTAACTGTGGATGGTTAACTGAAAGGCGAACTGGGTTTTTATATGATCAGTGCAAAGTGAGGAGACTCCGACTGGTGTGCAAATTTCTGGTCAAAATACAATGACACACTGGCTGGACTTGGAAATGTTCCTGGATGACATTCTGACATAAAATTGAATTGAGTCCATTTATTGTGGTCTTTTTTGAAAGGGTAACATTATGATTTTATTTATTTTTTTACATTTAAAATGCTTCCTTGTGGTATGCAGTACATAATACGTAATGATGGTTCTCTGGTCAACATATTGCATGGATTTTGTTTGACGGACCATCTTCAAGCCACTCTCTATCAGTCTCTTCAGAAAGCGTCATTTTGTGGGCGGTTTTATTTACTTGTTGAAGCCCTTCTCTATGCCCATGTCTACACTATGTCGTTCAACCCCTTTAAACCAGGGGTCCCCAACCTTTTTTACACCACGGACCATTTTAATGTAGGCATTATTTTCAGGAACCAGCTTTCCACTTGTGCCAGATAAATACAGCAAGAATAAGTGCATGAATAATACAACTCACTATAACGCTGAATTAGTGTTTATTTGTGATGAGATGCAGATGGAAATCAGTTTTTGGCTGCAATCTGTCACTTTTCTGTCTGATATGTTAATTAATGTGCATTGTATCATGTCACAAAGACATAACAAATGGCAACTTCCCGTGAGGAGTTTAATTGGACATCTATAAACAAGCTAATTGGTGTGTCTAGTGCACAGGTGTCAAACTCAAAGTCGGCGGGCCAGATCTGGCCCTCCACGTCATTTTATATGGCCCGCAAAAGCCTGGAAATAATATGTTTCAATAAAATACCTTATATTTTCTTTCTCTACTTTCTTATTTCCTTACTAAAGATATTAGATTTTTTTTTTTAGTTTGACAGGGGAAAAAAAACTGCAATAAATATTATATTATCTAACTTTGTAGGTCAAAATCCAAATAAATACTTAAAAATCTACTTATCCGTCAACTTATCCATCAAATTGTACACTATAAAAATGACCAATAGATTTTACTGTTAGATTTAGGGAGTTTGTTGTTTTTTTAGCATAATCCTGTTAGTTGGAATAAAAAGGACCAATGTTTGTTTTTTTTACCTTAAAATTAAGTCGACTAAGTTGTCAGTTTTTTTGTTTTGTTTTTTTATACTGTATAGTCCACGGTTGATTATTTTATGATACCACAATTTATTATGGTAAAAAACTTGCATTTGAGTTGCCAAAATAAAATTTAACAGCGGTGCTATATTTTATATTTACAGTAATATGTAGAAAAAAAAACACCATACATTTTACAGTACAATATTTTACTGGCAACTAAGCTGCCAGTTTTTTTCTGTAAAAAACAGTAGTAAGATCGGCTTTTTTTTTTTAGTCTTTACATAATTTTTTTTTTAACTATTTTAATTTATAGGTACATTTGTTAATTATTTACTCTTACAAGCGGCCCTCTATTGGCAGCCATGACTGCGGTGTGGCCCTCAATGAAAATAAGTTTGACTTCCTTAGTCTAGTGGGACAGGCCAAAGTTAAGTCGGAGAAAATGCACTTCTTTATAAATTAATATTTCTCTCCGGCCCGGTAGCAAATGCGTCATGAACCGGTACCGGTCCCTGGACTAGTGGTTGGGGACCACTACCTTAAACAAATAATTATTTAGTCTATGCCCCTTTTCAGCCACACTAAATCAGCGTTTAAGGTCCCCATCCTCTGACACATTTTTACATGTATTTCATGAATCTCCAGCACTTAGCTTTGTATGGACTTATTGATCGTTTACAAACTGCGTTCGAAAAGGAAGTGACACTGAAAGTCCACGCCTCACACAGTAAGCGACATCAGAAAGAATGAGCCACAGCCATAATAAATGTTTTGTGACTCGAAGATAACTACTGGAAATTTGAAGGCGAGTCATCCAGACATGCCCGTGTTTTTTCTTCCGTCTGTACAGACGCTTGTGGAAATCACACATGAATACCTTAAGAGAAAGCTATTTCAGCTATTTGGGATACAACACTTCTTAGACGGCAAGAGAACTTTCCATTGTCCAGGTCAGCTGTGATTCTACTTAGCGAAAAACTTTGTCCGCTTGTTGAAGGAGAGTCAACGAGAATGCGAGCTCCCGTGGATGTGATAAAAAAAAAAGGTAGAGTGTGCTTAGTATTACCTGGCCTTCGAGGGAAGACTAACTACGGAACATGGCGAATGCTTTTGGACTGGCAATGCAAACTGTATTAGTTATTGTCCGCCACGTATGTCGTGGACTCGACGTCTATGTCCGGAGTATATAAAGTCACCAAAAACGAATGAACAATATAGGTGTAGGCAAAAGAGTGAGAAGTGTCCTGACCAGATTGTTGAGATCCACTGCTCGGATCTCTACACATTGTTGTTTGCTGCTTTGTTTTTGTATCACTCTCCATCATTCAACCCTCTGAGTTCCTGTTTAGTCTGTTTCCATGGTTTCTTATTAGTTTCAGCTGCTACAACTAATCACCACCCTTTATAAGCCAGCCTTTTCTGTTCAATCATTGTCGGATCTTAGTTTGTCGTCATGCAACTCCTGATGACTTGTCTCTCATTCTCTATCTCGCTAGCTCTCACGCTAAGCTTTATTTTATTCCTAGCTTTCATGCTAGTTTGTTTTTCCCTTTAGTGTGCCTATGTGCCAGTTTTAGTTTTCTATTTGTATATCCTAGCTTTCATGCTAGCGCTTTTATTTTCCTTTTCTGTTTACACCAGTGTTTTTGTTCTAGCCTGTTTTGAGTTTAATAAACCCCTTACTTCTTACCTTTGCTGTGTTCTTGCTGACGCATCCTCGGAGGACAGAATCCAGCAACAATATGCCACACAAGTCTCACACAGATATCTAGATCCCTAGATTGATTGATGTAAAATGTTCTTTATCACATTGTTTACGTGTCTAATAAGGATTTGATTAATTAATGATGGCTCAGGTGTGATTCACTGCAATATGGCCCCACAGCACACTGGATTCTGTCATGATCTGGGTTTTGGATCATGTTTTCTGTTTAAGACTCCATGAGTTCCTGTTTGCCCTTCTTTTTTTGTTTTGTCACCATGGTTACTCATTGTGTTCACCTGTCTCTGATTAGTGCTCGCTTGCTCACCTGCTTCCCGTGCACTAATCAGAGGCAGCATTTAAAAACCTGTCTTTGTCTGTCAGTCGGTCTGGTGACATTTCTAGTTTTTTCACCCCAAAGTTCATGCTGCTCCTTCATGCCATAGATCCATGCTCGTTTTTCTGTCAAGTAAGTTTTGTTTATTGTACATAGTTTTGTCTAAGTAGTGTTTCCGCTTTATGTGCGCCTTTTGTTTGTACTTTTTTTGTAGCTTCTGAGTTAAAGATTAAATTATGTTTTTACCTGCATGCCATGTCCCGAGTAGTCCGTCTGCTTTCCTGGGAGAACGACCCCGCAGCAAGCTGCTTCCCCCGCCCCATCATGACAGATTCCAGTTAATTGAAATACCACAACACTGGATATTGTTCAGATAAGTTCCATTTAAGAAATTGCTCACAAAGCAACAGTTTGTGAGTTCAAACCCCGGCCGACTCATACCAAAGACTATAAAAATGTGACCCGTTACCTCCCTGCTTGGCATTCAGCATCAAAGGTTGGAATTTGGGGTTAAATCACCAAAATGATTCCCGGGCGCGGCCACCGCTCCTGCTTATTGCTCCCCTCATCTCCAAGGGAGTGAACATGGGGATGGGTCACATGCAAAGGTTAATTTCACCACACCTGGTGTGTGTTTGACAATCATTGGTGCTTTAACTTCAACTTTAATTACCAAGCTGTAAATCAGTTTCCTTTTAAATTGCATGACAGCTAATTTTAAGAAGTAAACACTAAACAACCCTGGATCATTTTATTTCCAATATGCATTCTATAATTAATGGCGATAGTATATCAAAACAAAGTTGCCTCACAAACCTTGCTAGTGTTGTTTTGCAAGTAATTTAGAGTCTATCTTCATCCTAAGAATTATGCATTGCATCAAGTGGCCAAGAGCAATATATTGATCTATATTGCTGCATTTGCTTGTTAGAGTTTTATTTTGGTTGTGTAGTGTTTAAATAAAGGAATATGTCACCAATAAAGTATTGAAATATGTTGGACTCACCACAACGACATCCTCACTAAGGAATCCCCTGACGCTTCCTGAAGCATACTGGATAGAAAATCCTGTTCCGTTTTCCATGTAGGTGCGTGACAGGGAGGCATCATATCTGTTATGAGTGACTGAAAGTTCACAATTCATTGTAGTTGAATGAAGTGGTGGGAGACTTTCACTTAGAGTCAAAGCAAACAGATCTAGAGCTGCATGTGCATAACACTTACAGCAGGCCGTGGAGAATGGAGAGCAGCTTTGTGAGGGCACCCACAGGTTAGCTGACCCCGTGTCGAATACCACGTTAAACATCTGAGCCGGGGAGCCGATGCTGATTTCCCCGTAGTACTGAGTCTTTAAATAGGAAACAGATACGTTTTTCTTCATGCTGCAAATTCCTATTCAGACAGTGAAATTTCTTGGAACATTCTTAAAGGGAACCTTTGATTATTTTTGGTTTACATTTAACACACTTTCTTGTGGTCTAGATCCGTTGTTCTCAACCTTTTTTCAGTGATGTACCCCCTGTGAACATGTTTTTAGATCAAGTACCCCCTAATCAGAGCAAAGAATTTCTGATTGGAAAAACGAGATAAAAAAGTAAAATACAGCACTGTGTCATCAGTTTCTGATTTATCAAATTGTATAACAGAGCAAAATATTGCTCATTTGTAGTAGTCTTTCTTGAACTATTTGGAAAAAAAGACGTGAAAATAACTAAAAACTTGTTGAAAAATAAACAAGTGATTCTATTATAAATAAAGATTTCTACACATAGAAGTAATCATCAACTTAAAGTACCCTCTTTGGGGATTGTAATAGAGATCCATCTGGATTCATCAACTTAATTCTAAACATTTCTTCACAAAAAAAGAAATCTTTAACATCAACATTAATGGAACATGTCTACAAAAAAAATCTAGCTGTCAACACTGAATATTGCATTGTTGCATTTCTTTTCACAGACTATGAACTTACATTCATATTTTGTTGAAGTATAATTCAATAAATGTATCTATAAAGGACTTTTGAATTGTTGCTATTTTTAGAATATTTCAAAAAAATCACACGTACCCCTTGGCATATCTTTAAGTACCCCCAATTGAGAAACACCGGTCTAAATAAAACATATAGGATACATTTTTGTGTAAATGTTGCTTCACAATTACATGTTTAGCCCTGTGTGTGTCCGCAAGCAGTTTGAAATCTAAAATCACCGTTATGTTTTTATCTGACACTCAAGGTATTAAAACTCACGGGTCATACCATTGGGTACACCTTGACACTCACATTGATATGGTACTACACAAAAAAGCTGCTTTTATCAGCATGTATGTCGCTGCATATCGGTGTCATCATTTGCGTACCATGATTAGATGAAAATAATACTTTATCCTACTTTCTCTTGTGGTCCTACAATATAAGTAATAATGTCGCCAAGATGCCGTATTTTCCCCTCTGCATCTAGCACATTGTTTTTCAACCTCTGTGCCGCAGCACACTAGTGTCCCGGGACATACAGTCTGGTGTGCCGTGGGAGATGATGTAATTTAACCTATTTTGGTTAAAAATATCCTTTGCAAACTAGTAAGTATAATCCAAAAAAGTGCTGGGGCAGCACGGTGAAAGAGGGGTTAGTGCGTCTGCCTCACAATACGAAAGTCTTGGGTTTGATCCTGCGCTCGAGATCTTTCTGTGTGGAGTTTGCATGTTGTCCCTGTGACTGCATGGGTTCCCTCCGGGTACTCCCGCTTCCTCCCACATCCAAAGACATGCACCTGGGGATAGGTTGATTGGCAACACTAAATTGGCCCTATTGTGTGAATGTGAGTGTGAATGTTGTCTGTCCATCTGTGTTGGCCCTGTGATGAGGTGGCGACTTGTCCAGGGTGTACCCCGCCTTCCACCCGATTGTAGCTGAGATAGGCTCCAGTAACCCCCGCGACCCCAAAAATGGACAAGCGATAGAAAATGGATGGAAATGTGCCGTTATTGAGTGTCGGTGCTGTCTGGAGCTCGGCAGAGTAACCATGTAATAGTCGACGACAGCGGAAGGGAGTGTGCAGGTAAAAAGGTATCTAATGCTTAAACCAAAAGTCAACAAAGGGTGAGTGCAGCTTAGAAAAGGCATTGATGCTTAGGGACGGCTATGCGAAATGAAACTAAAACTGAACCGGCTGCAAAGTGAACAAAAACAGAATGCTGGACAACAGCAAAGACTTATAGCATGTGGAGCAGACGGGGTCCACGAAGTGCATCCGAATATGACATGACTATCAACAATGTCCACACAAAGAAACACAGCGACAACTTAAATAGTCTTGATTGCTATGACAAAGCGGGTGCGGGCAATAGCGCTTAAAAAAGACATGATACTGCTACAGGAAAATACCAAAAAAACAGGAAACCTCACCTAAATAGGAGCTCAAGACAAGAACTAAAACACTACACAGAGGAAGACACCAAAAAACTCAAAATAAGTCACGGTGTGATGTGACAGGTCCTGACTACTTAGAGACAAGAGCTATAGATGACTGCTTGGTTATTGTTTGAATTCATATCCAACACTTGTGAGAACGACTTTTTATTGTCAATATCAACTGCTGCGTTTCATTTTTTTATGTTTTCTGCTGGCGGTGTGCCTCCGGATTTCTTCAATGAAATAAATGCGCCTTGTCTCAAAAAAGATTGAAAAACACTGGTCGAGCAGATAATCCAATTTCATAGTGACCAATTTTGACCAATTTTTGTGTTAAATGTTGCGGACAGATACGGAAAAATCTATTTTCTAGACATCAGAGCAGGCGGGAGAAGGAATGACACCGGAGGCTACATCCATAACTGTCTTACAGCCTAAGGCACAGGGGGAGAAGGCTGGCAGACAGCAAATACTAGAAATGCCTACGAGTACTGCACGTCCACCACACTGTATCGATGGCCGCATTGATGCACGGGCTTACCCGGGCTGATGCTTTGGGGCCCCACCCAATCAGGGCTCCCCGATTTTGACGGGAGAATGCAATGTTTGGTGTTCATAGCTGTCAATCACAAATAGCTCAGCCTCCTCTTGGGATTGTGTACTGCTGCTCTGAGCGGGGCTCATACCCGCACCGCCCGTGTAAAAGACCAGCGTACTGCTATTGAGCTCTAACACAGGCAGTCTCGTGGATTGCCAGCATTTTGCTTGAAATTGATTAGCTTCTATAACACTCACACAGATGTGCACACACCCATCTCGAAGGAGAAGTATTCATGACAAAAAAATAATTTTTTGATATATTTGACTTGTTCATGTTTTGTTTGACTGTATCCTCTGTTAAAAAAAAAACATTATTCAAAGCTGCTTGCCAGCTCACAGCCAAATACATGAACCTTATGAATTAACAATTTGGTATTGTTAACAGGAGTATCCAATATTGTAACGACATGTATAAGTCAGAAAAGTAAAACAATCCAGATAGATCCCCTTTGAAGAATACCTTAAAACCATTGTGTAAGTTGTTTAAAATAGACATTTTGAGTTTTTGTAGGCTGGACAAGCACACATACACACACACACACACACACACACACACATTCGCATACGCAAACACAAATAATGCGTTTCTTAATACTCAGAGGACCAATTAGTCTCACATCCAAATAGTTGGTAAGAGGTGTGGGAACAGTTCCATTGCTTAGGTCTTGTGAGTTCATCTGGGCTAGCTCAGTCAACACCTGCTCCACCGAAACTCCCATATCCTGTAGTGTCTCCCTGATAGACGGCATCTTTTTCAAGCGTATTCTGAAAACAAAGCAGACCTTTCAGAAAAGTCATCCTCGTGAGGAAGATGAAAAACAAACATCCAACCCATAATGTGCACGTACAACTTGAATCACTTTATTCCTGTCAAGGACATTGTTCTATAGTTTTAAGCCACTTATAGAATACATGAGTGACCTGTCATGTAATCATGTATCAACACAGATTGGTCACCCAGTTAATTTTGGCCCCAAACGCTCCTTGATTTTAACCGCAGATGGTTACCTGAAAGGTGGCGTGGGTTTTTATGTCTTCAGTGATCAGGTGTCTAATGTATTATTCGTGAAGTACATATTGTAGTAAAGTAATAAAAGGTTAAAAAAAAAAAGCATTTACACTGCATTTGTGTCCAAATGTATTTGGGTATTTTGTAAGTGCTAAGTTTTTTTAATTTACAAGCATGTAATATAGTGTGATTAATTATGATTCAATACCATTCAAAAGTGTGACTAATATAATGAAAACAATAAAACATTTGACAGCTCTAAAATACATGTACTAAATACAATTACACATTTTTTAGACTTTAATATTATCTTATAGTCTGACATGCATTACATTATGATAAATCCAAAACAAAAACATTTTTTAAGTGAAAATAAATAATTAGATATCAGCTTGACCCATGTCAATGGAACCTATCCAACAAATTATACACTGTAAACAGATAATTAGAAAATAAAAAATGGTAGTTAAAATGCCAGAATTTTATTGTAAAAAAAACAAAAAAGCTTTGTACTGTTTTCCATTTACAGTAATGCACTGTAAAAACAACAACCTTTGATTTTACCGTAAAAAACATTGGCACATTTCTTATATTTACAGTTAATTTTACAGTAAATATAATTTTACTGGCAACTGAGCTGCCGATTCAGTTTGAAAAAACTTGGACGAACATTCTTGGAGCAGATTCCGAAAAACACTCGGGTGCTGTCATATACCAGGTAGATGATCTTTGACTAGCTTTTTTGCCGTAGGTCCTGAAAAACAACAGATTCGCAGGAATTTGAAATAACAATAATAGGTGCGAGAGATGTCCTTAATTCGTTGTAAATGTGGCCCCCAAAACAATTTAGCTGATTAGCTGCGCCATAAAGTGTACCGATTTGTTTTTTACTGTGTATGTTGTTAATAAAAAAGAAAATAATCAAAAGCATCGGCCAAGGTGTAATAATATTACTAAGCCAATCCTTATAAATTAGTATTCACATATTAGTCACTGTTAAAAATGGCTGGAATGTGGCCCTCAATGAAAAGGAGTATGACACCCATTGTCTGAAGATGTTTACAGTAAACTGATGTAAACTGATGTAAAAAAGAAGTCTTACCTCCTCAGAGAATGGCCTGTGCTGACTGTCAGTAACATAGCAACCAAACACCCCCAATAAGCCGTTAACATTGGCATGGTGGCTTTGGAGGACATCGGGTGGCAGATGTACAGTAGAAGGCTAGTAATGAAAGCTGAATTATTGACCTTTGGATCCACTCCTTCTTTTAATTTTCAGATAAACTTGCGAAAGCTGAAGCTGGAGCTGAGTGGTCTGAGCCGCCCAACTGTTTTATAGCATCTCAACTGTCCTCTTCACCGACAGGCCACTGATTCTGGCTGGGAGCGTTCCCTTAGGTGTCCACTTGAAAAAAAAAAAACCTCAACCCCCCAACGGCATGTCCCCATTGGTCACACAACCCCTCCTGTGATAAACAGGTCCCAGTGAAATGTCTGCACTTTGACCTTAAGGAAGCCACTGACGACAGAAAGCAGGAGGTGCGCATGCATCTTACTTTTGCAGCTGCAGAGATTGCTGAGATTTGCATGAACATCTGAAGCCTTTCAGTCTGAGGCACGCAAAGTTAATTCAACTTTTGAAGTATCCGTTTTCTATTCCAATAGACAAGGCGGACAGTGAACATCTGTGAATTCACTGCAAAGTATTTTGTAGAAATTTTTGGCAGATGAGCTTTGCCGATGGTGAGTGTATTTTTGTGTGTTATGATTTTTCAAATTGTAAGTTTGGCTGCCTCGCTCAAACCCGACACAACTAAACACCTAATCATTGCCAGCTCGCGCTTCCTGGGTTTTACTGCAGGGAGGATTCCCACAGTATCTAGCTTGTCAGTCCGAAGTCATGTGTTGGTACAGTACTGACCACCCAGTCGAGTGAGGAGATATGAGAGGGTTCTCATCAGCCCTGGCAGAGGTCAGAGGTCAGCCACAAAGAAAATAAGTCCACCTTCCAGTAAATGGTAGTACGTGGTTACATATGACGCACACGACGATTGACAAATCACTTTCAATCTTCTGTATAATTATTAGTGCTGTCAATTACATTTTTCATGCACATTAATTATACTTTATGTAATTATGTAATTGCATAAATTATTACAATATTTAAATTCATTTCAAATAAATATGACAATTATAAATACAAATTACAATTTATAGTCAGAATGTCAAGGAGTAACATTTTGTAAATGCTTTACATGAATACAAAACTATTTCCACTAGTTATGTGCAAATCACGACTCAAATATCAATACCGCCGATTCCAGATACTTATGTTGTAATATTGATTTTCACATTAAAATATTGACACTTTTGATACTTAAGTAGTTTGAGACAATGTATGTCATTAACAGGAACACAGAGTAAACAAGTAACTAAACTTGTGAATGAGGCAGTGTGTCAGTGTTGGGTGATTTTGTAGAGTGTGTAAATGTGAGTGTGAATGTTATCTGTCTATCTGTGTTGGCCCTGCGAAGAGGTGGCGACTTGTTTAGGGTGTATCCCGCCTTCCGCCCGATTGTAGCTGAGATAGGCACCAGCGCCCCCAGCGACCCCAAAGGGAATAAGCAGTAGAAATGGATGGATGGATGGATTTTCACATTAACATGTTCATGTAACTGAATTGTGCATTAGTTTTTATTCTAACGGTTGTTCTTAATAACACATTTATATTAATGTTTGTATTATTTTACCAATTTCCTTTGTGTATTGTTTGAACCATCATGTTCGTGTGTTTTGTATGAGTTTGTCTTATATTTTCTGTTTTATTAGCTTATTCATGCTACTACCTCAATATACATTAGAGCTTGAAATAAATAAATAACTCTGTCTTGTATTCTTTATGCCAAGAATGTACAAAATACAGTCCGCAAATGGGTTTAGTCTTCAATGCGGCCCGCTAGACATCACAGAGTGTTTTTACCTCAACTGTATCCTCTTTGTGGATTGATTCTTAGCATTTTAACAGCATTGATGGTATTCAACCAAAAGTTTAATTTCAAAGGGACTTGAACACAGCACCAACTTACAGTGTATGACCCAATCCAAACACATTTTCCCACTCATGGTATGTATTAACTATAACCAACAAATAAAGTCAACTCATGGTCACACATAACACATCTCCTGCTCATTTAACTTTGTGACATTATAAAACACGTATATATAATTTGAAATTACACATATATGAGTCCATTACAGTGCATGTTGGGTGATATGCAAAACACTTCCCCATGTTTGGCACATTTCAGCTGCTTGACAGTTCTGATTGATTTCCAAACTTTAAGGAGGTTGTCAGGGAAGTAAACAAGGTAGAAGTCGAACTTTTGCATACTCTTTATATTCAACAGTTTATTATTTATACTTGACATTGCATAGTCGTCGGGATCTGAGTTAGGGGGGGTTTAAAGTTGAAGTAGTTGAAGTTATGTGTTGTTCAGTCTGTTTTAGTTTGCTTTAATCAATTCAGGCTGAAGTGTTATTTTGGTAAAAATAACTGTTGTTACATCACAATCAACGCTCTGCTGTGTGGCGAAAAATAGTTTTGTAACGTGCGTGCGTGCGTGCGTGCGTGCGTGCGTGTGTGTGTGTGTGTGTGTGTGTGTGTGTGTGTGTGTGTGTGTGTGTGTGTGTGTGTGTGTGTGTGTGTGTGTGTGTGCGTGTGTGTGTGTGTGTGTGCACGCATCCAAATAACAGCGTATTGACGATTACTCTCGAAAATATGGTTTAACCGCAGGTTGTACTATAGTTTCCCTCGTTAATTTGGTATCAAATTAATAAGCAGACTTAAAGCATTGCAATCGCAGATCACTCTAAAACCTCACACATAGTTTTAATAAATAATTATAAAAAATATATATGGATTTCAATATCAAATGTATGCATATTTAATTACATTACACATATATTTAATATCTATATAAGTACATTAAGTTCAGAACTATATAAATGTATACCTTGTGTGTGTGTGTGTATATATATTTTATATATATATATGTATATATATATATATATATATATATATATATATATATATATATATAAATCAATCAATCAATCAATGTTTACTTATATAGCCCTAAATCCCTAGTGTCTCAAAGGGCTGCACAAACCACTACGAAATCCTCGGTAGGCCCACATAAGGGCAAGGAAAACTCACACCCAGTGGGACGTCGGTGACAATGA
Organism: Nerophis ophidion; assembly: GCF_033978795.1. Taxonomy (NCBI): domain Eukaryota; kingdom Metazoa; phylum Chordata; class Actinopteri; order Syngnathiformes; family Syngnathidae; genus Nerophis; species Nerophis ophidion. The sequence continues at coordinate 53,222,715 of NC_084616.1, forward strand.
TGACTATGAGAACCTTGGAGAGGAGGTAAGCAATGGATGTCGAGCGGGTCTAACATGATACTGTGAAAGTTCAATCCATAATGGATCCAACACAGTCGCGAGAGTCCAGTCCAAAGCGGATCCAACACAGCAGCGAGAGTCCCGTTCACAGCGGAGCCAGCAGGAAAACATCCCAAGCGGAGGCGGATCACCAGCGCAGAGATGTCCCCAGCCGATACACAGGCAAGCAGTACATGGCCACCGGATCGGACCGGACCCCCTCCACAAGGGAGAGTGGGACATAGGAGAAAAAGAAAAGAAACGGCAGATCAACTGGTCTAAAAAGGGAGTCTATTTGAAGGCTAGAGTATACAAATGATTTTTAAGGTGAGACTTAAATGCTTCTACTGAGGTGGCATCTCGAACTGTTACCGGGAGGGCATTCCAGAGTACTCGAGCCCGAAATGAAAAAGCTCTATAGCCCGCAGACTTTTTTTGGGATTTGGGAATCACTAATAAGCCGGAGTCTTTTGAACGCAGATTTCTTGCCGGGACATATGGTACAATACAATCGGCAAGATAGGATGGAGCTAGACCGTGTAGTATTTTATACGTAAGTAGTAAAACCTTAAAGTCACATCTTAAGTGCACAGGAAGCCAGTGCAGGTGAGCCAGTACAGGCGTAATGTGATCAAACTTTCTTGTTCTTGTCAAAAGTCTTGCAGCCGCATTTTGTACCAACTGTAATCTTTTAATGCTAGACATGGGGAGACCCGAAAATAATACGTTACAGTAGTCGAGGCGAGACGTAACAAACGCATGGATAATGATCTCAGCGTCTTTAGTGGACAGAATGGAGCGAATTTTAGCGATATTACGGAGATGAAAGAAGGCCGTTTTAGTAACGCTTTTAATGTGTGCCTCAAAGGAGAGAGTTGGGTCGAAGATAATACCCAGATTCTTTACCGAGTCGCCTTTTTTAATTGTTTGGTTGTCAAATGTTAGAGTTGTATTATCAAATAGAGTTTGGTGTCTAGCAATACCGATAATCAGCATTTCCGTTTTTTTGGCGTTGAGTTGCAAAAAGTTAGCGGACATCCATTGTTTAATTTCATTAAGACATGCCTCCAGCTGACTACAATCCGGCGGGTTGGTCAGCTTTAGGGGCATGTAGAGTTGGGTGTCATCAGCATAACAGTGAAAGCTAACACCGTATTTGCGTATGATGTCACCTAGCGGCAGCATGTAGATGCTGAAGAGTGCAGGGCCAAGGACCGAACCCTGGGGAACTCCACACGTTACCTTAACGTAGTCCGAGGTCACATTGTTATGGGAGACACACTGCATCCTATCAGTAAGATAAGAGTTAAACCAAGACGGGGCTAAGTCTGACATACCAATTCGTGTTTTGATACGTTCTAATAAAATATTATGATCGACGGTATCGAAAGCAGCGCTAAGATCGAGGAGCAGCAACATAGATGACGCATCAGAATCCATCGTTAGCAATAGATCATTAGTAATTTTGGCGAGGGCTGTCTCCGTGGAGTGATTTGCCCTGAAACCGGATTGAAAGGTTTCACATATATTGCTAGACGCTAAGTGTTCATTTAACTGCTCCGCAACAATTTTTTCGAGGATTTTTGAAATAAAGGGAAGGTGAGACACCGGTCGGTAGTTTACCATGAGGTCAGGATCAAGGTTAGGTCTTTTAACTGAAGCGATAATGCATTAACATTAACCGCATGAATTAATGCTTAATCTTTGACAGACCTAATAATTATACGGCATGTATTAATTATAATTACTTGCTTTGTATTTCATTTTAACGACAAAAAAGTTTTGTCAACCTGCCGTGAAGATGAATCAGTTTTTAGCAATGTTTTAGCAATTCAACGTGTTTGAAACACTTGCAAGAGGACTTGTAATGCATGGTGTGCAAATCAACTTTTATTTTGAATGGTTTAATTCAGAGTTCTCTCTCCACCATCCAGAAGTATATATGCCTTTACGGGTTTATGACCTGCTACATATGGTCATTGATGTTTACTGTATGTGCTAACTGGGTAGGTGAAACAGCTGAAAAAAAACGCTTATTTAATAATTAAATAAATCTGCCGTGTGGTTTTGGTATCTAAAGTTATGCCAATAATAAAAGATATTACTTTATGCTTGAATTATACTTTTTTCCACAGTTAGGCTTAAAATAAAACTTTTGACAGCACATTTTGGTGAAAATCTCACATTTGACATCTGACATTTAACCCCCCACTAAGCTAGATACCAGCGAGCCCTTTTCCCACATTACAGAGGGAGACCTTCATGTCATTCCACCCTGGCCTTCCACCCCTAAGAGGTCATCCCACTGCTGGCCATGAGAAAAATAAAACAGCAGAAAGATCATTTGTTTTTCTTATAAGATTGAAGAAAAACTGTAACATATAATCCCTTGGAGTCCCCCTGCGTCAAGTAAATACTCAATCACCAGGAGTCCAGATGTATTCATGTCTTAAGTTTTGTCCGTGATTGCTTGGCCTGCAAAAAGAAAGAAAGTGGGATTCACTCAGTTTTAATCAGCAGAACAAGAGACTCATCAACTAAATGTGTTAATCGGTTGTCATTGGATTGACATATACCGGCCCCGTTAACTTCTTTTGCAAAGCATTTGTCATAGCTGTTATTCAAACACTCCATGCCGTTTGTTTAAGCTCTGGTAACAAAACAAAAACCATATGAAAACACCGAAGCACCTGTTTGACATGCCTTTACACTAGTGTTATGCGATACCACTGATTTTCATTCTGATCCAACACCCAGTAATGTTCAAACTGGTATCGGTGATTCTGATCCGGTGCTGATACTTGGTGCAAGTATACCAAAAGTGTCTAGTAAAATTCCAAGGTGAACTGCTCTTTTTTTGGGGAATTTTGCCTATCGTTCACAATCAGTATGAAAGACATGGCGAAGGATATATAGTTTTTATGCATTCTAACTTGTGAGTAAATGACAGCTTGCAGCGGTGCCAATGGAAGGTCTTCTATTGCGCCCATAAAACCCAATGAAAAAAACATCCAAAAATGGCCGACAATACTCCATTTACATTTCGTGACTTGAATATTAACCAAGTATTAGTGATACTGTTATTATAAGTGCTAACGCGGACAAAATATTTAAAGCGGTGCCGTGATCATGAGATTGAGTGCCCATGTTGACATGAACAACTGATTCTAGATTATATATCATGCCTTTCACCTGGATAGTAGATGGGTGAGGATGTTTCTGACAAGTTGGTCCACTTTGACAGACAATTTAGACATGGAAATGGCAAAACGCTTGGTTCCACCCACCATTTCTTCCGGAGGATTATAAATCATTCTTCATCTAAATGGGAATATACAAACATTCTTGGAGTCGGCATCCAAATGACGGCAGACTTTGTATAGTAAGAGATGTTTTATCATGTTTTTTGGCTCTCATGAAGTCTGCAGTGAGTAATAATCAGTGATGTTGTTAAAAACAAAAACTGAACGCTGTGATGCATTTTTGAAATTATTTACAGCATATGCTTAAAATGATCAAAATATTTAAATATTTAATGTTATTACATGATGTAACTACATTACGTACTTACATCATGTATATAAAACCGTATTGAAGATGTGTGGATGTTTTTTAGGGCGTCATAGGCAGAATAGAGCAGCTCCCACAGCTCCATTGTAAGCAGACTTTTGATCGCGTTGTCATGTCTTTCGTAATTACTGTGAACAATAGGCAACAGTCCAAAAAAAAGTAAAGTAAATTGGGCCCTATGTACTTGCCTAGACAGAAGAAAAAGTACTGATAGCGTTTCATTTAGACAAGACCTTACACAGTGTTAATGTTAATGATAAACTTTATTTCAAATACAATTTGTAAATAAAGTATACAAATAATTGATATTTTCATTTGAAAAACAATAATAGAGCATAAAGACCTGGAATGTGCAGTATTGATATTTCAGTATTGATCACTACTTCACACGAAGCTTCATTCAGCAAGCAGTCTGATGGATGTTTTCTTTCAATACCTTGCTACAGAGGATATGGGATATGATGTGGATAAAGGACTGTGGCTTCGAAGTCAAGAAACAAGAGACTGATGTATCCATACTGACTATCCCTTATAGATAGATACAAATAGATTGTATTTGGTTTACATGTAATATTCACAGTATTTCAATTTCAGACAGTTTGGAAAGAAAGGAATGTAATCTAAAACGTTTGCATCAAAGCATTTTGGATTGTGGATCCAATTGTTCGGAAGAAAGCACATTTAGCATAGTCATATGTTTGTAAAAAGACAACAAATAGCACAAACATGAAGGCTAAAGTATAGCATGACAAGCAATGGTGCTCTGATTCACACTGTATTTTGTTGTCCATTGAGCAATGATTGATGAGAGGAACTCATACATTTGTTTGTATGCCTCGAGCCATTTGCTAAAACAGTAGTACCTCAACTTAAAGGGGAACTGCAAATTTTTTTAATTTTACCTTATTGTTCAAAATCATCATGACGACGGATTGATTTTTGAATGCATTCTACATTTGTAAATATCAAATACAGATCAGATAAATAACCTTTAAAAAAGCGCCAACAATGCTCCATTTACATTTTGCGACTTCAACATTAACCAAGTATTACTGATATTGTTATTATAAGTGCTAACATTTATAACCTATTTAGAGCAGTGCCCCTGTGTTTACATCATCGTGCGGTCTGCCGCTTTCTGGCTTTCCTGCTCCCTGTAAGTTAATTATAGATCATAAATCATGCATCTCACCTGGACATGAGACGCCTGAGAAGGTAATCCGACAAGGTCGGACATTTTGACAGCTATTAAGGACCTGGAACTGGCGAGGACGAACACCCCACCTCCCACCCTGTTTCTTTGCAAGGATTATGAGTCATTTTTTATCCAAATGGGAATATATGAACATCCTAGCAGTCGGCATTGTAATGACAGCAGACCTTGTACAGTAAGGGATGTTTTATTATGTTTGTTTGCACTCATGAAGTCTGCAGTGAGTAATAGTGTTGTCCCGATACCAATATTTTGGTGCCGGTATCAAAATTATTTTCCATACTTTTCGGTACTTTCCGAAACTTTTCTAAATAAACAAAAATTGCATAATTGGCTTTATTTACAAAAAATCTTATGCTACATTAAACATAAGTTTATAAGTGCAAGTTTGGCCTTAAATAAAATACTGAACATACAAGACAACTTGTCTTTTATTAGTAAGTAAACAAATTGTCACCACCTGCTGCCACCTAGTGGTTTGTATTCAGTTTCCTTTGTTGGTGCAGTTGATCTTGTGACCCCACTCCAGTTCTCTTTCTCCTGCAGTTCCCGTCTCTCTCGTGGGTGGAGCTGCGAGACGTGCACAGCTGTTTCTAATTCTGATTGAGGATATTTAACCTGCATTTTGGCAGCTGGATGGCACTTGGCGATGCAACTCTGTGGCTTCACTCCGAGACCTCCCTTGCATTTTGCTACGCTTGTTTCTGATTGCTCCTGGTGCCATTCAGCCTGTGTCTTAGTTTGTAGTTGCACGTCTTGCAAACTCCAGCCTAAGTTTAGTTCAGATTAGATAGCTTTTGTTGTTTTTGCCACGAAGCCCTTTTTGATTTTACCTTCTTGCTTCATCGTCCTTAGTTCTCTCCTTTTTGGAGCACCCTTAGTTGTAAGTACGTTCTACTGAGTAAAGAGACTGTTTTACTCACCTTTTGTGTGTCTGCATCCTTGGGTTCCTTGCCATACTTATAGTACAAAACCGTGACAGAATCGCCAAGACAATATGGAACCCGCAGACGAAGATCCAGTTCGACGGGCCCTCAGGGCTCATGGCCAGCAAATAAGTCAACATGATCAAAGTCTGGCCGAACTGACAGCACCGGTGCGGGAGATGCACGCCCGCATGCTTGCCCCTCATCCGCTACAAGGCCCGGAGGTAGCTCAACCGGCAGCAGCAAACTTCGGTTGCCCCGACGTCCCGACACCGAGATTTTGTGCCCGTGAACCCAGCATACCACACCCATCTAGGTATGAAGGGGACTTCGGTAAATGCAGACTCTTCTTGTACCAGTGCTCTTTAGTATTTGCACAGCAGCCTCACTCCGAGTAACATATATACTCAGCCTACTGGCCGGAAGAGCAGCACGCTGTGCTATGGAGGTATGTGAGAGCAAACCAGAACTTCGCACTAGTCTATCCCTGTTCTCTGCTGAGCTGTGCAGTGTGTTGGACCATCCTGTGAGGGAACGAGAGGCAGGCAGCCGCCCCCTTGCGCTTTGACAGGGGACTTCCTCCGTAGCCGACCACTCTATCTCCTTCCGGATCCTGGCAGCAGAGAGCGGCTGGGAGGAGAGAGCATTGCGGGGAATTTTCCTGGCTAGCCTCAGCCCCCGCATCCAAGATGAGCTGGCGGGCCGTGATGAGACCCAGACCCCTGAAGAGCTCATCTCGCTTTCCATCAGCTAGGACAACCGCCTATGAGAACGTCAAGCCCAAAAGGAGAGGGATCATCCGTCCACCAGGTGGCAGTCACCGACCAGCCCTCTACTATTTTGAGAACCTGCAGAAACACTTGGAGAGGAAGAAAACGGTGGATGCAACATCCAGCTGATTTTGTTAACCGCTTTTGAGCGAATAACGACATTCATCTTGTTTTATTTCTTGTTCCACATGTGAAACGATGACCTACAAATGTTTTATCTTTCATTTTCTTCAGACTTTCTGATCAAGTTATAGGTTCAATTCCTTTAAACGACTGCAGTAACTGAAGTAAGAAATTAATAAATGATCTTTAGGCACACTATATGATTTCAAAACAGTAACCCTAAAGATACTCATTATTTATGTGGTCGTCTTCATGTGTTTACGTGGTTGTCAGAGAGAATAGATTGGCTGATGTAAGATGTTTCAAATATTTGAACATATTTGATGTAACAACCGTCAATTACCATTAATCAGTGCATGTTTAATAGATTTCTTCATAGACGTTACAGCTTAAATTGGCTGATGAAAGATGTTTCAGATATTTGAACATATTTGATGTAACAGACGTCAAATACCTTTATCAGTGCATGTCTAATAGATTTCTTCATAGACGTTTCAGCTTAGTTAGTCTAGTCAGTTATTGTCCTGATCCTGTTTAAACACACTTGGACATTTTTCATGTAATACTCAATAGAAAATGAGCCAATTCTGCTTTACAATAATGGCTGCGAATAATTTCTCAGATTTTGTTTTTCTTTTAGCTTTTTCAACTTCTTCATTTGTTAACCTTGTAATTTGCAATAAAGAGCTTGCTTGGTATGACACTTTGATTAGTCTTTGATTGATGGTTTTATCATTGTTTGTCTTGGTTTCAAGGTTTACAATTTACAAATGTTTTGTGTTTACGTAGATACTTTAGTTTTATTAAAATACTTAAGAATATAATTAGTTTTATAATGGTATTAGTTTGTGTTTTTTGTAAAAAGGCATACTGTTACCATATGATACGTCACATATTTACAGTCCAAAATCCGGCCCGCTGGTAGTCCAGAGGGGAAAAAAATTTTTTTTTTACCTACACACACTCATATATATATATATATATATATATATATATATATATATATATATATATATATATATATATATACATATATATATATATATATATATGTGTGGGACGGCATGGCGCAGTGGTAGAGTGGCCGTACGCAACCCGAGGGTCCATGGTTCAATCCCCACCTAGTATCAACCTTGTCACGTCCGTTGTGTCCTGAGCAATACACTTCACCCTTGCTCCTGATGGGTGCTGGTTAGCACCTTGCATGGCAGCTCCCTCCATCAGTGTGTGAATGTGTGTGTGAATGGGTAAATGTGGAAGTAGTGTCAAAGCGCTTTGAGTAACTTGAAGGTAGAAAAGCGCTATACAAGTACAACCCATTTATTTATTTATTTATTTATTACTACCTCCGTCCAAGACATCAGGGGAGATCGCTTCCGCCTCTTGGGTGCAGTTCCCCGGAGGAGGGGCCAGAGGGCGCTATACCCATGCAGTTGGGTGGCAACCGCCTGTCTTCAGAGGAGAGGAGTCGAAGGCTAAAACTGAGACTATGCCTGTGTTGCGGAGCTGGGGATCACTTCCGCATTCGCTGCCCTGCGCGCCCTATCAAAGGCCGTCCTGCTTCCACCAGAGATCTTCCGCCGCCAAGATTACCATCTTCGCCGCCTGCCCCGGCCACTACGTCTACACCTCCTCAGCAGATGGGAAGACTTCAAGTAGAAGGTACTCTGTTTTGGGTGGGGGGATCATGCCCTATCAAGGCACTTATTGACTCAGGGGCAGATGAGAACATTATTGACTGTGATCTTGTTGAGTCACTAAAAATTCCTGCTGTGGGTATCGAACGTGTAAAGACTGTTAGCTCACTTGACGGGCGTCACCTGGCTAATATTACGCATCAAACACTTGACACATCTCTCCTTATTTCGGGAAACCACCGTGAGAAGGTTAGTTTTTTTATTATGCCGTCTCGCTCGGCTCCCGTAGTTCTTGGTCTTCCTTGGTTGCAACGTCACAGTCCGAGCACAGATTGGACTACACTCAAGATTATGAACTGGAGTATATTTTGTCATAGTCACTGTCTGCGTTCCGCTGCGTCTCCTATTAAACCAGTCATTCCGCCCAGTCCGCACCCCCCTGATTTATCACTAATCCCTGAGGAGTATCATTCACTTAGTGAGGTGTTTTGTAAAGAGCGGGCGACAGCCCTAACCCCCCACCCATATGATTGTGCCATTGACCTCCTTCCATGGTCTACGCTACCTTCGTCAAGGTTGTTGAATATTTCACATCCCGAACAGCTTGCTATGGAGGAATATATCTCCTCTTCACTCACCGCTGGACACATTCGTCCCTCTTCCGCTCCCGTGGCAGCGGGGTTCTTTTTTGTCAAAAAGAAGGCTGGAGGGCTGCGACCTTGTATTGACTATCGAGCACTAAATAAGATTACTATTAAGAACAAATACCCTCTTCCACTGCTAGAATCTTCCTTCACACCTCTCAATGGGGCGGTAGTTTTTACCAAGCTGGACCTACGCAATGCGTATCACCTTGTGCGTATTCGTCAAGGCGACGAATTGGAGACTGCTTTTAACACCCCGTTAGGCCACTTTGAATATTGCGTCATGCCGTTTGGGCTCACTAATGCTCCCGATGTTTTTCAGTGTTTGATCAACGACGTTCTCCGCGACATGATAGGCCGATTTGTAGTAGTTTATTTAGATGACATACTTATCTTTTCACGCTCCATCGAAACACACCGCCAACATGTTCGTCTGGTTTTGCAGAGACTGTTAGAGAACAGATTGTATGTTAAACCCCAAAAGTGCACGTTTCATTCTCCCACTGTGTCATTTTTAGGGCTGATTGTAGAAAAGGGGCAGGTTAAACCAGACCCAGCTAAGGTCCAAGCTGTGGTAGACTGGCCAATCCCGACTTCCAGAAAACTGTTGCAACAGTTCCTCGGGTTCGCTAACTTTTACAGACGTTTTATTAGGAATTTTAGTAAGATTGCGCAGCCGCTAAATAGACTAACATCCTCCAAGGTTCCTTTTGAGTGGTCCTCAGAGGCGGATCAAGCCTTTCATCACCTTAAATCCCTTTTCACCTCTGCTCTTGTATTAGTTTACTGTAACCTTGATCTCCAATTTTTTGTTGAGGTAGACGCATCTGACCCCGGTGTAGGGGCTGTTTTGTCCCAGCGTTCCACTGTCGATCGGAGGCTGCACCCCTGCGCTTTCTTCTCCAAACGCCTGTCACCAGCGGAAAGGAACTATTATATTGGGAACCGAGAGCTGCTGGCAGTTATCCTGGCTCTTCAAGAATGGAGGCACTGGCTGGAGGGGGCCAAACATCCTGTCATCATATACACTGATCATCGTAACCTAGCCTACCTTCGCTCTGCTCAACGCCTCAATCCCCGCCAGGCCCGTTGGTCACTATCCTCCAAAGGTTTGATTATTGCATCACTTTTCGCCCAGGGTCACACAATGTTAAGTCTGATGCCTTGTCCAGGATGTTCTCTCCCCCTACAAAAGACACCCCCCCAGAGACCATCATTCCCCAGTCCCGGATCATTGGTGCAGTACAGTGGAAAATTGAGAAGCGTGTGTCGGAGGCTACCAGGGACTCTCCCACTCCGGCTGGTCGCCCCCCTGGTCGCCTTTTTGTACCAAAGACTCTCCGTCCAGAAGTCTTGTCTTGGGCTCACTCCTCCAAGATCGCCTGCCACCCTGGCGCCAAACGCACTGAGTTCCTACTGACTCAGCGGTTTTGGTGGCCAACCGTTCAAAGAGACACGAGGAGATTTGTGGCCACATGCTAGGTCTGCGCCAGGGGCAAACCATCCCATATGGCTCCGGCGGGGTTGCTGCAGCCCCTTTCCATCCCCTCTCATCCATGGTCGCACATTGCTCTGGACTTCGTCACAGGTCTACCCATCTCCAGGGGGTTTTCTGTTATCCTCACCATTGTTGACAGATTTTCTAAGTTTACACATTTTATCCCCCTTCGTAGACTCCCCTCCTCCCTGGAAATGGAATCCGAAAGAGCCAACCTGGACTTAGGAGCGGCCTTGAGATGTGTTTGTCACCAATATCCATCATTGTGGTCCACCTATCTCCCTTGGGTGGAGTATGCCCGCAACACTCTCATGTGTTCATCTACTGGCCGGTCTCCTTTTCATGTTGTGCATGGCTTCCAACCTCCTATATTTCCCTCCCTGGAGGTTGAGTCCGTAGTTCCTTCCGTGAATGCCTTCCTGCGCCGGGCGCACCGTGTTTGGCATGATAACCGTGCCGCCTTGTCTCGAACTGCCAGACGAAACCAGACCGTGGCTAATCGTCACCGAAGACCAGCCCCCGACTACAAAAGGTTTGGCTCTCATCCAGAGACGTTACGCTGCCAGGGGAGTCAAGGAAACTGGCACCCAGATTCATCGGACCATATGAGGTGGAACGGATGATCACCCCTGTCACAGCTCGACTAAAGGTACCTAAGGCGTTCAAGTCATACCCTGTCTACCATGTCTCCCGCCTGAAGCCCGTTGAGTCAAGCGACCTTAGTCCCCCTTCAGCGTCCCCCCCAGCTCCTCTGCAGGTGAAGGGTCATCCGGCCTATATTGTCAACACCATATTGGACGCCAGGAGGCGAGGCAAGGGGGTGCAGTTTCTGATCGTCTGGAAGGGTTACCCGCCAGAGGATCGCTCGTGGATATCTCGTTCTCTTATACCTGATAGATCTTTAATCACTGATTTTTATCGTAGATTTTCTGAGAAGCCAGGAGGTCCGCCAGGTGGCGTCCGTTGATCAAGGGGGGGTATACTGTCACCACCTGCTGCCACCTAGTTTGTATTCAGTTTCCTTTGTTGGTGCAGTTGACCTTGTGACCTCACTCCAGTTCTCTTTCTCCTGCAGTTCCCGTCTCTCTCGTGGGGGGAGCTGCGAGACGTGCACAGCTGTTTCTAATTCTGATTGAGGATATTTAACCTGCATTTTGGCAGCTGGATGGCACTTGGCGATTCAACCCTGTGGCTTCACTCCGAGACCTCCCTTGCATTTTGCTACGCTTGTTTCTGATTACTCCTGGTGCCATCCAGCCTGTGTCTTAGTTTGTAGTTGCACGTCTTGCAAACTCCAGCCTTAGTTTAGTTCAGATTTGATAACTTTTGTTGTTTTTGCCACGAAGCGCTTTTTGAGTTGACCTTCTTGTTTCGTCGCCCTTAGTTCTCTCCTTTTTGGAGCACCCTTAGTTGTAAGTACGTTCTACTGAGTAAAGAGACTGTTTTACTCACCTTTTGTGTGTCTGCATCCTTGGGTTCCTCGCCATACTTGTAGTACAAAACCGTGACACAAACAAAGACTACTAATTTGTCTGCTGACGTATGCAGTGACATACTGTGTCATTTTCCATTCTATTATTTTGTCAGCATTATTAAGGACAAGTGGTAGAAAATGGATTATTAATCTACTTGTTCATTTACTGTTAATATTCTGCTTACTTTTTCTTTTAACATGTTCTATCTACACTTCTGTTAAAATGTAACTGTACTTTTCAGTACCGAATATGATTGATTAGTATCACGGTATACCGTACAACCCTAATAATCATTGATTAAAAAGCAAAAAAAAGCCAACGTGATGCGTTTTTTTTAATAATGCTTAAAATGTGCAATATACGTAAATATTAAATGTTATTATAAATGTGCCTGTTACTACATAACATATACACATACATCATGTATATAAAACCCTAATGGAGGTGTTTGGATGTTGTAAGGGACTCTATAGGAAGAATTGAACGGCTCCAGGGTAAGCAGACTTGTGTTTATGAATTTATTTAATATTTAGAATGCCTTGGGAAAAAAAATGTCTACTCGTCATGTCTTTTATAATGATTGTGAAAGATAGGCAAAATTCCAAAAAAAGTGCAGCTCCCCTTTAAGAGGGTTTTGAGACAAGAGCTGTTTCTTATATGATTGTTATGCTTCAACTTGCAAGCAAAAATTTGCACCAATTAAAATCGTTTTGATTTTTTTTATATATGTAACGTTTTGGTTCAAAAGTTTTGTAGGTAGAAAAGCGCTATATCCCAGCTACAACTTGGTTCTATTAACACTGACTCGATTGTATATGCGGCGGATACTGCCCTCCAAAATAGTTTCTCTCATTTTGAGGAAATAACATTAGAGGAATTGTTACAACGTGTAAATGGAATAAAACAAACAACATGTTTACTTGACCCACTTCCTGGGAAACTGATCAAGGAGCTCTTTGTATTATTAGGTCCATCAGTGCTAAATATTATAAACTTATCACTTTCCTCGGGCACTGTTCCCCTAGCATTCAATAAAGTGGTTATTCATCCTCTTCTTAAAAAACCTAACCTCGATCCTGACCTCATGGTAAACTACCGACCGGTGTCTCACCTTCCCTTTATTTCAAAAATCCTCGAAAAAATTGTTGCGGAACAGTTAAATGAACCCTTAGCGTCTAACAATCTATGTGAAACCTTTCAATCCGGTTTCAGGGCAAATCACTCCATGGAAACAGCCCTCGCAAAAATGACTCATGATCTATTGCTAACGATGGATTCTGATGCGTCATCTATGTTGCTGCTCCTCGATCTTAGCGCTGCTTTCGATACCGTCGTTCATAATATTTTATTAGAATGTATCAAAGCACAAATTGGTAAGTCAGACTTAGCCCTGTCTTGGTTTAACTCTTATCTTACTGATAGGATGCAGTGCGTCTCCCATAACAATGTGACCTCGGACTACGTTAAGGTAACGTGTGGAGTTCCCCAGGGTTCGGTCCTTGGCCCTGCACTCTTCAGCATCTACATGCTGCCGCTAGGTGACATCATATGCAAATACGGTGTTAGCTTTCACTGTTATGCTGATGACACCCAACTCTACATGCCCCTAAAGCTGACCAACACGCCGGATTGTAGCCAGCTGGAGGCGTGTCTTAATGAAATTAAAAAATGGATGTCCGCTAACTTTTTGCAACTCAACGCCAAAAAAAACGGAAATGCTGATTATCGGTCCTGCTAGACACCGACCTCTATTTAATAATACAACTTTAACATTTGGCAACCAAACAATTAAACAAGGCGACTCGGTAAAGAATCTGGGTATTATCTTTGACCAAACTGTCTCCTTTGAGTCACACATTAAAAGCGTTACTAAAACGGCCTTCTTTCATCTCCGTAATATCGCTAAAATTCGCTCCATTCTGTCCACTAAAGACGCTGAGATCATTATCCATGCGTTTGTTACGTATTGCCTCGACTACTGTACTATTTTCGGGTCTCCCCATGTCTAGCATTAAAAGATTACAGTTGGTACAAAATGCGGCTGCTAGACTTTTGACAAGAACAAGAAAGTTTGATCACATTACGCCTGTACTGGCTCACCTGCACTGGCTTCCTGTGCACTTAAGATGTGACTTTAAGGTTTTACTACTTACGTATAAAATACTACAAGGTCTAGCTCCATCCTATCTTGCCGATTGTATTGTACCATATGTCCCGGCAAGAAATCTGCATTCAAAGGACTCCGGCTTATTAGTGATTCCCAAAGCCCAAAAATAGTCTGCGGGCTATAGAGCGTTTTTATTTCGGGCTCCAGTACTCTGGAATGACCTCCCGGTAAAAGTTCGAGATGCCACCTCAGTAGAAGCATTTAAGTCTCACCTGTATACTCTAGCCTTTAAATAGACTCCATTTTTAGACCAGTTGATCTGCCGATTCTTTTCTTTTTCTCCTATGTCCCACTCTCCCTTGTGGAGGGGGTCCGGTCCGATCCGGTGGCCATGTACTGCTCGCCCGTGTATCGGCTGGGGACATCTCTGCGCTGCTGATCCGCCTCCACTTGGGATGTTTTCCTGCTGGCTCCGCTGTGAACGGGACTCTCGCTGCTGTGTTGGATCCGCTTTGGACTGGACTCTTGCGACTGTGTTGGATCCATTATGGATTGAACTTTCACAGTATCATGTTAGACCCGCTCGACATCCATTGCTTTCCTCCTCTCCAAGGTTCTCAAAGTCATCATTGTCACCGACGTCCCACTGGGTGTGAATTTTCCTTGCCCTTATGTGGGCCTACCGAGGATGTCGTAGTGGTTTGTGTTGTGGTTTGTGCAGCCCTTTGAGACACTAGTGATTTAGGGCTACATAAGTAAACATTGATTGATTGATTGAACCCATTTACACTGCAAATTAATTGCCACATGCCAAGATTTTTAGACTACCGTATTTCCTTGACTTGCCGCCGGGGCGCTAATTAATTTAAAACCTCTTCTCACTCCTGCGCTTACCAAAGGCATGCGGTAAAAGTAAGCATGTGCTAATTATTTTAGAACCTCTTCTCACTCCGGCACTTACCAAAGGTATGCAGTAAAAATTTGAGTGTGATGTAAGCATTGACCTTAAATCCTACTGAATAGCTGTTAATCGTCTTCCCTTAATGCGATTTCAAATTACCTGTATTGAAATCAGCCTCCTCCATTTTGAAAATGATGACAGGGGAAGTGTCACTCGTGACGTCACGAGTTTGACCAGGCGGTAATACTAAGCATGCACTAATTATTTTGGGAAGCGGGTTTGACCCGGCAGTAATTCAAAGCAGGCGCATACTATATGCCTTGCGGCAATTCAAGGAAATACGGTAATCTTAATTTTACCATGAATAATATTTTTTATACTGTTGAGTTCAGTTGAGTTGAGTTGAGTTTGAGTTTATTTCGAACATGCAAGCATACAACGTGATACATCACAATTTCCAGTTTCTCTATTCAACATGTTCAAAAAGGAGTAGGAAGAAGCAAAGCTTATTTAATCCTACTCATTTTCCTTTACATAACAGTTGCTAAAACTTTTGTTCACTTCCTATTCTCAATTTATTCACAATAAACTCCATAAGTAATAACAATAAAAATAAACCAATAAATAATAATTGGTGAAGTAAGTAATATTTCATATGGTGAGATGAGTAAGATTATCTTGAAAATCAATGGATGAATTAAATAAATTCAGAATGTTTATCATGGTTCTTCTTCTTTGTACTTGTAAACACTTTAAAATTGAAGAGTTTCTTCAATTGGATCACATTAGTACATTGTTTGATTTCTTTGCTGAATACATTCCAAAATTGAATTCCACATACTGATATACTGAAGGTCTTAGTGTTGTATGTGCATGCAAATGTTTTTAAATTACATCTTTCTCAAAGATTATTTTTTTCCATCCATCCATTTTCTACCGCTTATTCCCTTTGAGGTTGCGGGGGGCGCTGGTTCTCTGAGAAAAATAACTATTCAAATAAAATATTTTGTTTTCAAAATATTACTTAAAGAACATCTCAGGTATATGCTTAATTTAAAAATTGCAAGTTGAATACTGCTTGCTTTCAGAATCAAGTACTTATTTCTAGCCGAAAAGTCTAAATGTACAAAACTTAATTTAAGATGTCTTTTCAAGTAAAATGATCTTTCAATGCAGCCAGTTAATTTCAATGTTTTTTTTAATCTTTTTTCCGAATATCCGCTTTTTTTTTATCTAATGTTTTGACAGCTCTTTTTTGTAGTGTAATACCAGTTACACAACACCTAATAAATATGTCAACATGTATGACATATTAGGTGTTGTGTCTTATCAGGAGGAGGATAGTACATAAAGTTGTGTCAGTTATAGCAAAACAAATTGGCGGGACTGAAAAAATAGAAGCTCAGGTGAGGTCATGAATTAGTGAAATATTCGTTATCCTGTTATTACTTTTTAAAGATAAACCATTTTAACAATGAGAACAACTGTAATACAGTTTG
The DNA here is from genome assembly GCF_033978795.1 of Nerophis ophidion. NCBI lineage: Eukaryota > Metazoa > Chordata > Actinopteri > Syngnathiformes > Syngnathidae > Nerophis > Nerophis ophidion. Next base: position 53,239,117 of record NC_084616.1, read on the forward strand.
GGAAGATATATGAGTGCCAGCAGGAGCTTCGGGTGTGAGGAATTATCATAATCATTTAAGATGATATTATTGATTACAGTATAACACAAACCCCGTTTCCATATGAGTTGGGAAATTGTGTTAGATGTAAAAATAAACAGAATACAATTATTTGCAAATCCTTTTCAACCCATATTCAATTGAATGCACTACAAACACAAGATATTTGATGTTCAAACTCATAAACTTTTTTTTTTTTTTTGCAAATAATAATTAACTTAGAATTTAATGGCTGCAACATGTACCAAAGTAGTTAGGAAAGGGCATGTTCACCACTGTGTTACATCACCTTTTCTTTTAACAACACTCAATAAACGTTTGGGAACTGAGGAAACTAATTGTTGAAGCTTTGAAAGTAGAATTCTTTCCCATTCTTGTTTTATGTAGAGCTTCAGTTGGTCAACAGTCAGGGGTCTCCGCTGTCATATTTTATGCTTCATAAAAACCTCCTCAGTGGCCTAGTGGTTGGAGTGTCCGCCCTGAGATCGGTAGGTTGTGAGTTCAAAGACCCGGCCGAGTCATACCAAAGACTATAAAAATAGGACTCATTACCTCCCTGCTTGGCACCCAGCATCAAGGGTTGGAATTGGGGGTTAAATCACCAAAAAGTAATCCCGGGCACAGCACCGCTGCTGCCCACTGCTACTCTCACCTCCCAGGGGTTGATGGGTCAAATGCAGAGAATAATTTCGTCACACCTAGTGTGCGTGTGACAATCATTGGTACTTCACTTTACTTTATAATGTGCCACACATTTTTGATGGGGGACAGGTCTGGACTGCAGGCGGGCCAGGAAAGCACCCGCACTCTTGTTTTACAAAGCCAAGCTGTTGCAACACGTGCTGAATGTGGCTTGGCATTGTCTTGCTGAAATAAGCAGGGGCATCCATGAAAAAGACGGCGCTTAGATGGCAGCACATGTTGTTCCAAAACCTGTATGTACCTTTCAGCATTAATGGTGCCTTCACAGATGTGTAAGTTACCCATGCCTTGGGCACTAATGCACCCCCATACCATCACAGATGCTGGCTTTTGAACTTTGCGTCGATAACAGTCTGGATGGTTCGCTTCCCCTTTGGTCCGGAGGACACCATGTCGAATATTTCCAAAAACAATTTGGAATGTGGACTCGTCAGACCACTTTTCCACTTTGGATCAGTCCATCTTAGATGATCGCGGGCACAGAGAAGCCAGCGGCGTCTCTGGATGTTGTTGATAAACGGCTTTCGCTTTGCATAGTAGAGCTTTAACGTGCACTTACAGATGTAGCGACCAACTGTATTTAGTGAAAGTGGTTTTCTGAAGTGTTCCTGAGCCCATGTGGAGATATCCTTTAGAGATTGATGTCGGTTTTTGATACAGTGACGTGTGAGGAATCGAAGGTCACGGTCATTCAATGTTTGTTTCCGGCCATGCCGCTTACGTGGAGCGATTTTTCCACATTCTCTGAACCTTTTGATGATATTATGGACTGTAGATGTTGAAATCCCTAAATTTCTTGCAATTGCACTTTGAGAAACATTGTTCTTATACTGTTTGTCTATTTGCTCACGCAGTTGTGGAAAAAGGGGTGTACATCACCCCATCCTTTTTTGTGAAAGACTGGACATTTTTGGGAAGCTTTTTTTATACCCAATCATGGCACCCACCTGTTCCCAATTAGCCTGCACACCTGTGGGATGTTCCAAATAAGTGTTTGATGAGCATTCCTCAACTTTATCAGTATTTATTGCCACCTTTCCCAACTTCTTTGTCAGGTCTTGCTGGCTTCAAATTTCAAAGTTAATGATTATTTGCAAAAAAAAATGTGTATGAGTTTGAACATCAAAAATGTTGTCTTTGTAACATATTCAACTGAATATGGGTTGAAAATGATTTGCAAATCATTGTATTCCGTTTATATTTACATCTAACACAATTTCCCAACTCATATGGAAACGGGGTTTGTACATCCAGTAAGGATGTACAAAGGGAGGACTGATGGCAAGTGGATTAAAAAAAAAATGTTTTAATAGTTCACTATACACATTGTTATTTAAGGTTTTGGGTTAGGTTATAAGGCTATAGTTATCAGTCAGATGTTCCGCCACCTCTAATGTTTTGAAATCGTCCATCGTCGTAAGAGCGAAGTAAATACGTGAGAGTGGTACTTTTTTCAGAAAATGAGAGTTGGGAATAGTTTTTTCAGACCAACCATCTTGATCCTCCTTTTCAGAATCAAAATCAGACATACTTTATGTTCCGATCCAAGGGCCGATAAAACATGAACCAGGGGGTGCATCTATTTGAACTGTTTTTGTATCACACATTTTTTAGGCTAATGTGCCAAATTTATTTTTATTTGTCACATTGTTCTGCCTCCTTGCAGCTTTGAAGGTAAAAAAAATTGCTGTATTAAATCTGGCCAGCAGGATGCAGCATTGCGCTGTGTTGTGTGTGTGTGCGTGTTTGCGTGCGTGTGTGCGTGCGTGCGCGCGTGTGCGTGCGTGCGGATATGCCTGATTATTTTTTGAAAGGGCTAGTTGAGCCTCAAAAAGGTGGTTCTTCTATGTGTTAGTCTAGTAAGCACCCCAATGTGGACCACAATGTTTTACCTATGAGAAAAAACAGAACGAGTGTCTGTTGAGATATTTAAATTGTAGTCGTGTTGGTTAATTACAAACTATTCATCCATCCAACCATCTATTTTCTACCGATTGTCCCTTTTGGGATCGCTGGAGTTTATCTCAGCTACATTTGGGCTACTGCAAGTTTATCAACTACAATGATGACTGAAAAAATAGAAGCTCAGGTGAGGTCATGAATTAGTGAAATATTCTTTATCCTGTTATTACTTTTTAAAGATAAACCATTTTAACAATGAGAACAACTCTAACACAGTTTGGGAAGATATATGAGTGCCAGCAGGAGCTTCGGGTGTGAGGTATTATCAAACTCATTTAAGATGATATTATTGATTACAGTATAATACAAACCCTGTTTCCATATGAGTTGGAAAATTGTGTTAGATGTAAATATAAACGAATACAATGATTTGCAAATCCTTTTCAACCCATATTCAATTGAATGCACTACAAAGACAAGATATTTGATGTTCACACTCATAAACTTTTTTTTTTTTTTTTAAATAATAATTAACTTAGAATTTCATTGCTGCAACACGTGCCAAAGTAGTTGGGAAAGGGAATGTTCACCACTGTGTTACATCACCTTTTCTTTTAACAACACTCAATAAACGTTTGGGAACTGAGGGAACTATTTTTTAAAGTTTTGAAAGTGGAATTCTTTCCCATTCTTGTATTATGTAGAGCTTTAGTCGTTCAACACTCCGGGGTCCCCGCTGTCGTATTTTACGCTTCATAATGCACCACACATTTTTTGATGAGAGACAGGTCTGGACTGTAGGCGGGCCAGGAAAGTAAACGCACTCTTTTTTTTACAAAGCCACGCTGTTGTAACACGTGCTGAATGTGGCTTGGCATTGTCTTGCTGAAATAAGCAGGGGCATCCATGAAAAAGACGGCGCTTAGATGGCAGCATATGTTGTTCCAAAACCTGTATGTACCTTTCAGCATTAATGGTGCCTTGAGAGATGTGTAAGTTACCCATGCCTTGGGCACTAATGCACCCTCATACCATCACAGATGTTGGCTTTTGAACTTTGCGTCGATAACAGTCTGGATGGTTCGCTTCCCCTTTGGTCCGGAGGACACCATGTCGAATATTTCCAAAAACAATATGAAATGTGGACTCGTCAGACAACAGAACACTTTTCCACTTTGCATCAGTCCATCTTAGATGATCGCGGGCACAGAGAAGCCGGCGGCGTTTCTGGATGTTGTTGATAAATGGCTTTCGCTTTGCATAGTAGAGTTTTAACGTGCACTTACAGATGCAGCGACCAACTGTATTTAGTGAAAGTGGTTTTCTGAAGTGTTCCTGAGCCCATGTGGAGATATCCTTTAGAGATTGATGTCGGGTTTATATACAGTGCCGTCTGAGGAATCGAAGGTCACGGTCGTTCAATGTTTGTTTCCGGCAATGCCGCTTACGTGGAGTGATTTTTCCACATTCTCTGAACCTTTTGATGATATTATCGACCGTAGATGTTGAAATCCCTACATTTCTTGCAATTGCACTTTGAGAAACATTGTTCTTAAACTGTTTGACTATTTGCTCACGCAGTTGTGGACAAAGGGGTGTACCTCGCCCCATCCTTTTTTGTGAAAGACTGAGCATTTTTGGGGAAGTTTTTTTCATACCCAATCATGGCACCCACCTGTTCCCAATTAGCCTGCACACCTGTGGGATGTTCCAAGTAAGTGTTTGATGAGCATTCCTCAACTTTATCAGTATTTATTGCCACCATTCCCAACTTTTTTGTCACGTGATGCTGGCATTAAATTCCAAAGTATATGATTATTTGCCCAAAAAAATGTTTATCAGTTTGAACATCAAAAATGTTGTCTTTGTGGCATATTCAACTGAATATGAGTTGAAAATGATTTGCAAATCATTGTATTCCGTTTATATATACATCTAACACAATTTCCCAACTCATATGGAAACAGGGTTTGTACATCCAGTAAGGTGATCAAAGAGGACTGATGGCAAGTGGATTTAAAAAAAAATGTTTTAATAGTTTATTATACACACTGGTATTTAAGGTTTTGGGTTAGGTTATAGTTATCAGTCAGGTGTTCCGCCACCTCTAATGTTTTGAAATCGTCCATTGTCGTAAGAGCGAAGTAAATACGTGGAAGTGGTACTTTTTTCAGAAAATGAGAGTTGGGAATAGTTTTTTCAGACCAACCAACTTGATCCTCTTTTTCAGAATAAAAATCAGACATACTTTATGTTCCGATCCAAGGGCCGATAAAACATGAACCAGGGGGTGCATCTATTTGAACTGTTTTTGTATCACACATTTTTTAAGCTGATGTGCCAAACTTATTTTTATTTGTCACATTGTTCTGCCTCCTTGCAGCTTTGAAGGTAAAAAAATTGCTGTATTAAATCTGGCCAGCAGGATGCAGCATTGTCTTGTGTTCGTGTATGCGTGTGTGCGTGTGTGCGTGTGTGTGTGTGTGTGTGTGTGTGTGTGTGTGTGTGTGTGTGTGTGTGTGTGTGTGTGTGTGTGTGTGTGTGTGTGTGTGTGCATGCGCATATGCCTGATTATTTTTTGAAAGAGCTAGTTGAGCCTCAAAAAGGTGGTTCTTCTATGTGTTAGTCTAGTAAGCACCCCAATGTGGACCACAATGTTTTACCAATGAGAAAAAACTGAAACAGCTGTCTGTTGAGATATTTAAATAGTAGTTGTGTTGGTTAATTACAAACTATTCATCCATCCAACCATCCATTTTCACTTTTGGGGTTGCTGGAGCTTATCTCAGCTACATTCGGGCTACTGCAAGTTTATTAACTACAATGATGATTGAAAACGGTTCAGTGCATTGTCATGACGCGGGGTCGAACCCACGTTATCTCAGCGGCAGGCGCCTCCTCTGTTAACGCGCTAAGACTTGCCTCCGCTGAAAGCATGCTCAGAAAACATCCCCTCACGTGCTAAGCGCAGCACGCCCACGCAACAACGAGCCTGCACTCAATCAATAATCAACACACCTGAACTTGATGAAAGGGAGCATCATATAGACCAGCAGACCCGAAGAACCTTTGCCAGGGTCAGATGGAGGAAGCCTTGGCTGGGACGTGGCCAGGTTGTTGAGCCGAGACGCAGAACTACCGAACATTTGGAGTGAATTTGGCGGCGGCGAGAGTGTCTAAATCTGTTTTGGCGGTTGAGCATAAGCTGTTTTGTGACTGGATCGAGATGGAAGGGACAGTGACGGGATGTATGAGGATAGTATGGAAATGGATAGGACTAGAGGGGAGAGAGAAAAGAAGGGAAGAGGAGGGAGTGAAGGAAAGTCGAGTGCTAAAAGAGTGCATGAAGACGATGAAGAGGTTGATAGGAGGAAAAGGGTTATGGTAGATGAATATAAGATAATTTATACATTTAAATCAAACCAAGATATGAATGACATTAGCTTGATGACACTGGTTAAGGGATTAAAGAAGGACATTGGAGAGGTGGAGATAGCGAAGGTGCTCAGGGACGGACGGCTGTTGGTTGAATGCAAAAATGGAGAGCAAAAGAACAAAGCAATGCGATTGCAAAAACTGTGCAACAAAATAATAAAGGAAAAAATCGAATTGGACGAACGAAAGGGGGTAAGAGGAGTCGTGACAGGAATTCCAAGAGGAGAACATTTAGATGATCTGAAAGGAGAAATAAAAGAAGGAACTGTCACTATGATGAAAAGAATGATGGCATTTAGGAAGAGTGAAAAGACTGAGAGCGAATCCGTGCTAGTGCAATTTGCAGAGGAGGTCCTACCAGAGAGAATCATGATTGGGTATTTAAGCTTCTATGTTAGAGCTTACATGCCACCCCCAGTACGTTGTTTCAAGTGCCAACGCTATGGGCACATAGCTAGTGTGTGTCATGCTAAGATGAGATGTGGAAGGTGTGGAGGAGAGCATGAATATGGACAATGTGGAGAAAATGAACAGGTCAAGTGTTGTAACTGTGGCGGGAATCACACAGCAGCGTATGGGGGCTGCCTCATAAGAAAACAGGCAACAGAAGTACAGCAAATCAGAGTTGAAAGAAATATTACATACGCAGAGGCAGTTAAAATAAGAAATCAAGAAAGTGCAGAACAGGACAGAAGTGAAAATAGTTCAAGAAATTAAAAACAAGAGGCAGCAAATACAGGAATTTCCATGGACAAACTAGTTGTATTCCTGGCTTACGTAATAAACTGTACAGAACAGGCTAGAAACAAGACTGAGAAAATCAAAATAATTGTCGAAGCAGCAGCAAAGGTTTTAATTTTAAAAGAACTATCTTGGGAACAGGTGCAAGGTGAGCTACAGAGAGTAGACGAGACCGAGTCATGTTACCACAATCCAACGCCATGTTAATTGTTCAGCGGAATGCCAGAAGTTTGAAAGCAAACGGACAGGAATTAAAGGGATGTATTAATAATATGAAAAATAAACCACATATAGTATGTATTCAAAAAACATGGCTGAAGCCAAAATTAAACTTTATCATAAAAGGATATATAACGATACGTAAAGATAGGAATGATGGGCAAGGAGGAGGATGTGCCATATTTATTAAGGAAGACATCCATTATACAATATTAAAAGTAAAACAAGAACTAGAGATATTAGGAGTAGAAGTATGGAATAATAAAGATACAAAGTACTAAACTTCTATAATCCATGCAAGAAATTAGAAATTCACCAAGTAGAAACAATAATCGAGCACTGGAGTGGCAATATTATTTGGTGTGGTGACTTTAATGCACATAGCACAATGTGGGGTGAAAGGGATGACTGGAATGGGGAAACATTGGAAGCACTTTTGGAGGAAGAAGATCTGGTGTGTGTGAATGATGGGTCGGGAACAAGGTTAGATGTCGTCACGGGTAAAGAAACAGCAATAGATTTAACACTAGTGTCACAAGGGTTAGCAGGAAAGGTGGAGTGGGATATAAATAAATACAGCAGTATGGGAAGTGATCACTATTCAATCTTCATTCACATAAACATAAATCAAAGGACAGAAGCCACTAGGATAGAAGGAAGATGGAAGTATTATCATGGGGACTGGGGGAAATTTAGGGAAATTACCGACATAACATTAAAGGAAGTAGATATAAATCAAGATATTGAACAAAGTGCATAATAGAAGCAGCCGAACAGAGCATACCAAGGAATAGTGTAGGGAGAAGAAGGAAGACACAAGAGTGCACAGATGCAATACGAGAACGGAATAGAACATTTAGAATATTGAGAAGAACACATAATTTCCAAGACATGATCCAATATAAAAAGCACCAAGATAGAGTAAGGTATGTTATCAAAAAAAACAAGAAAACACCATTGGAGAACTTTTTGTGAAACACTAAATAGAACTACTCCTTTAAGCCAAGTGTGGGGAATGATCAAGAGAATGTCAGGGGTCAGAAAAGAACATAAAAATCATGTGATCAAAGATGGAACGCAGAGTGTGGTAGAAAATAAAGAAAAAGCAGAACTTTTAGCAAAAACCTTTGTTAAAGTGCACAGTAATGATAATTTGAGAAATGTAGAAAAACAAAGGAGAGAAAAAACAATTAGTTTAAATATTGAGGAAATGAAGGAAGACAACAATAATGGCTTTACCAACCCTATGGATATGACGTTTTCTTTGGAGGAAATGGTTCGAATTTTAAAGAAAGACCTGGTGAGTTATCAAATGATCAAAAATTTAGGTAGCATCGGCAAAGAAGTGGTCTTGAAATTATATAATAGGATATATGAAGAAGGCAAATTACCAGATGAGTGGAACACAGCTGTAATAATTCCAATATGCAAACCAGGGAAAGATCCGGATGAGGCTGGAGATTGTAGGCCGATAGCATTGACCTCAAATTTGGGCAAAGTAATGGAAAAAATTATTAATGAAAGATTAATATATTATTTAGAGTCAAAAAAAATTATTTAAAAAACTACCAAAGTGGTTTTCGCAAAGCAAGAAGCACAAACGACCCAGCAGTGCAGCTGGAAAAAGAAGTTAGAAAGGGACAAATAAATAAAGGAAGTATAAATGCGGTATTTTTTGGCATAGAGAAAGCGTATGATATGTTGTGGAAACAGGGGTTGCTGATGAAACTAAATAAGATTGGGATTGGAAGAAGAATGTATAGATGGATAAAATACTTTTTAAACAAGTAGAACATTATTAGTAAAAATAGAGAATGAATATAGCGGAGAATACGAAGTGGAAAATGGGACCCCGCAAGGGAGTATAATAAGTCCAGTACTATTTTCCATCATGATAAATGAGGTTTTTAGTGAAGTGGAAGGGTTAGTGGAGGTGGCATTGTTTGCTGATGGAGTGATGTGGAAGAGAGGTAGAAATACAAATCATATAGAAAAGAAGATTCAAAAAGCGGTAAATAAAGACTGGGGAACGGCTTGGGGTTTAAGATTCTCTGTTGGAAAGACAAAAGTCATAAATTTTACAAAGAGGAAAGTACAAAACAAGCTCCAAATAAAACTCTGTGGAGAAAATATAGAAGAGGTACAAGTATTTAAATATTTAGGAATATGGTTTGATAAAAATATCAACTGGTCAACCCACATCAGCAAAATAGTGGAGAAAAGTAAAAAGGTGTTAAATATTATGAGGGCTGTGAGGGGTAAAGATTGGGGGGCTGATAGTTTGACATTGAAAACATTATATATCACTTTAATTCGATCTGTTATTGATTACGGATGCATTATTTATCAATCTGCTTCAAAAACACTACTTGGGAAAATAGACCAGATCCAGTCGCAGGCTTTAAGGTTATGTTGTGGAGCTTCTAAATCAACCCCAGTTGCAGCACTACAAATAGAAATGAACGAAAAACCTTTTGACATGAGAAGAGCAGTTTATTGGGCAAACTTAAAAGGATCCTAGCAAGGACATCCAACCCGTCGAGTGCTACCAAACTGCCAAGAAAAAGAAAAGAAAAAAATGAATAGTTTTGGGTGGATAACAGGAGACATATGTAACAAAGCTCAAATTGACAATATTAAAGTTAGCCCTACAGTACCAATTCCTGCAATACCACCGTGGATGTATGACAACCCAAAGGTAAACATGCAATTACTGAAGAATAGAAATTTAAATAGTTACCAGATAGAACAATGGATTGAGGAAATGTTCTTTGACAACATCATGATATATACAGATGCATCAAAAACTATAAATAGTAAAGTAGGAGCTGCTGCAGTTATCCCACAAGGAAACATAGTGTTAAATACAAGAATCAGTGATAAACTATCTGTTTTTACGGGGGAATTGGTAGCAATTTATATGGCAGTTAACTGGATAGAGGAAAACAAAGCAAGGAAAGTAGTTGTGTGCTCGGACTGCAGTAGTGCTTTGATTAGCATAAAAAACATAGCATCAGAAACACGACAAGATATAGTTCATGACATAGTTCAGGCAATCTACAGGATAAATAAAGCGGGAGGTGTGGTAACATTTCTCTGGGTTCCTGCTCATGTAGGAGTTGTGGGGAATGAGTTAGCTGATAGATATGCAAAACAAGCAACCACTAAAACAGAAGTAAACATGGAGATTAAGCACAGTAAAGAAGAAGTGAAGAGCATAAATAAGATAGAACACAATAAAAAAATGGCAGGATAATTGGAATAAGGAAACAGAAGGTAGAGATACAAAGTCCAGAGAAGAGTAGGTGTAATGAGAGGAGGGGGTAGAAATAGGAAGGAAGAAGACATTATTACTAGAATGAGATTAGGACATACATATCTAAATAGTTCACTAAAAATGATAGGACTTTTTAAATACACCAATGGTGCAACTGGACACATCCTCAGTGATGTAACCTAGGATCACAGGGGGTTTCGGGTCTTTCAACAATCAGACCCCCTCCCCTAGGCGACCCAGCCAGGGTTGATCAGGCCCCAGCCTGTGTCCAGGTAGCGCTACTGCCCTACATGCCACGCCTCTCCCCTCCTGATCCACAGCCAACTTGATGCCACTTCTGCTGCATCTGTGACTAACTTCATGGCCCTTTGCTGGCTGGCCCCTGTGATGCCAAGCATTCTGTAGGCCCTGCAGAGAGATTTGCCCACAAACCCTCAACATCCCACTTCAACAGGCCGGCACATCGCTCGCCACCCATTGCTCCGACACTCCTCCACAAGCTGAGAGTACTTTGCGCTCTTCCTCTCACTGGCCTCCTCCATACGGTCCTCCCAAGGCACTGTGAGCTCCAAGAGGATTACCTGCTTGGAGGCCACTGAGGTGAGCACAATATCTGGCCTTAGTGTTGTTTTAGCAACCACGGCAGGGAACTTCAACTGCTTTCCCAGATCAACTGACAGCTCCCAGTCGCGTGCTGTTGCCAACAGACCAGACGAGGTGTTCCGGGCAGCCGGTGTTGACTTCACCCCAGCTCTGATGAAAGCAGTACTCTTCACTGGGCGGAGGCTCTTGCTGTGACTGACTCCCCTGCAGATGGCATCAGCTATGGCCTTCAGGACCTGGTCATGTCGCCAGCGGTACCGCCCTTCACCCAGGGCTTTTGGACAACAGCTTAGGATGTGCTCCAAGGTTCCTCTCCTCTGGCAGAGGGGGCACCGTGGTGTCTCCACCTTTCCCCAGGTGAAGAGGTTGGATGGACTTGGCAGCACATCGTAGACCGCCTGGATCAAGAACTTTATTCGATGGGGTTCGGCTTTCCAGAGCTCGGTCCATGTGACCTTACGCTCTGATGCTTGTTCCCATCTCGTCCAGGCGCCCTGTTGCCGCATTCCCGCCATCTGGCAGGCTCGCCTTTCCTCAACTCCTGCTCGCACTTCCTCGAGGATCAGTGACCTCTTCTCTTTCCCCTGCGCCTTATCATAGCGAGGTGTTCTTCTGCTACCTAAGCCAGATCTCCCCTGCGCCACTGTTCCCACCAAAAACTTTTGCCGTAGCCTTGCCTCTGCAACATCCACAGCCTCGACAGCTTTCCACTTCCGCCCCGTCCTGACTTCAATCCCGGCCTGTGCAACCTTTGGGTCACTGGACTCCCGATACTGTAGGAGCTCCCTGGACCGTGTCACCATGAACTCCTCGCTCAGGCTGCTGATGGGGAGCTTCAGTTTGTTGTTATGCCCGTATAGAGCAATGCTGCTCAGGCTTCGCGGCAGTCCTAGCCACCTGCGCAGGAACCTACTGACCCTCATCCCAAAGCCTTCCACCGTTGAAATGGGGGACTTCGTACACCATGAGGGGCCAGAGGATCCGAGGGAGAATCCCGTGCTGGTAAATCCAGGCCTTGAACTTGCCAGGAAGGCCAGACTTATCCACCACGGTCAGCCACGTCTCCAGGTCTTGGTTGGTCGATCTTGTGGAGGCTGCGTCTCTCAGGCTGCAATTAAACACCTTTCCCAAGCTCTTCACAGGTTCCTCAGTGAGTGATGGTATTTTGGTGGTGCCAAGTGAGAAGCAGAACTTGCCAGTAACCTTTCCTTTCTTTAGCACTAGGGCCCTCGACTTGGCCGGCTTGAAGTTCATGCAAGCCCAGGAAATCACCTCCTGAAGGCCATTCAAGATCCACCTGCAACCTGGGACGGATGTAGTGGTCACTGTCAGGTCATCCATGAAGGCTCGGATGGGTGGCTGCCGGACTCCAGACCTGGAGAGGGGACCTCTGCACTGAACTTCCGCAGACTTCACCACCATGTTCATGGCGAGCGCAAAGAGGATGACTAAGATCGTACAGCCAGTGATGATCCCCTTTTCAAGCCTGTGCCAGTCAGAGGTTGTTTTTCCGGAGGAGACTCTTAGATGGAAGTTGGCATAGTAGTCCAGAATGAGGTCTCTGAACTTCTTTGGAATGTGATGTCGATTCAGTGCCTCTTCGACCAGCTTGTGGGGTATGGATCCATAGGCATTTTCGAGGTTCAGCCACAGAACAGCCAGGTCCCCCTTATTCTTCCTGGCTTCCCTGATGAGCTGAGTGACCACGCCTGTTTGCTCCAGACATCCAGATATCTATGGGATCCCTCCTTTCTGGACTGATGTATCAATGTAGGAGTTCTTCAGGAGGTAGTCTGTCAGTCGCCTGGCCATGAGGCTGAAGAAGATCTTCCCTTCAACACTCAGCAACGAGATGGTTCGGAACTGATTGATGTTCTGAGACTTCTCCTCATTTGGGATCCACACACCCTCTGCCTGTCTCCACTGGTCTGCTACCCTGCCCCTCCTCCAGATCACCTTCAGGATTCTCCAGAGTCTGTGGAGTAGTCTTTGACAGTTCTTATAGACCTTATAAGGTACTCCACTGGGCCCTGGAACAGAGCTCGTCCTTGCCCTGCGGACCACCTCCTGGATCTCCTTCCAGCTGGGCTCTTTCCCATTGAAGTCAAGCGTTGGTGTTGGTGGATTGATCAAGGACCTGCAGGGGCCTAGGTCTTGTTCTCTGCATCCATCGCTGTAAATTTGCTTGAGGTGGTGGTCGACCTCAGCTTTGGAGCAGGCCAGTCTACCGCTTCGCTTCTGTCCTAGCAGCTGTTTTGTGACTCCAAAGGGATTCGCCAGAAAGGCAGCTCTCCTCCTGGACCTTTCCTTCCTCCTCCTCCTATGCCACTCCGCTCTCCTCAAGGTTATTATTTTCTTGCGGATTATACAACGTAGTTCCGCAAGAGGCCCCCTATCCTCTTCACGTGCAACCTTGAACTGCTGTCTTAAACACTTCAGTTCCTGCCTGAGCTGATGGATTTTACTCGCTCTATTGTTCATGATGTAGGGGGGCTTCGCTGCCCGCTTCTCCTCAAGTCCAAACCTCTTTGCAGCGAGGCTGATGATGATCGTGGTCATCGTCTTGAGGCGTCGATCAGCGTCCCCTTTGGCTGTTGTTTCCAAGACGGTATCAGCATCTTCATCAAACTGGAGCCACTCTTTCTCCTTGCTAGCTTGGGGCCACTTTACCCGACGATGTTCTGATGTCCTGTGTGCTTCTGGTGGTTGCATCACCTGGAGGCTCCGGGCACTGTGGGGTGACTCCGGGCCTGGCTCCTCCTGCGTCTCACCAGGCGTAGTTCCTGTGCGCTGTGATTCTACCACCTTCTGCATACACTTCATCCTGGCCTGGTGGATCCGCAGGCCATGTCGGTTCTTGCATACCTTCCCACATATGCCTTCCATAGTCGTCGTCGTGTTACCATTGCCATGTGTCGTCAACCTTTGATCCGTCCAGTGGGATTCTCTTTCGCCCCCCCTCTCGGGAATCCCTGGGGGTATATTTCCTGTAGGTCGATTCGTAGCTTGTTGTGGGTTCCTTCCTCTCAGAAGGTGCAGCTCGGGATGCTACCCCTCACTGCCCCGGTGCCGTCTTTCCGGGCTGTCCGCTGTCTCTCCAGCTGTCACCAATCTATACTTGGTGGTCAACCAGAATGTTCCTGGTAGTCACTGGTTATCCCAGAAAAGCAACTTTTTAAATACACCAATGGTGCAACTGGACACATCCTCAGTGATGTAACCTAGGATCACAGGGGGTTTCGGGTCTTTCAACAATCAGACCCCCACCCCTAGGCGACCCAGCCAGGGTTGATCAGGCCCCAGCCTGTGTCCAGGTAGCGCTACTGCCCTACATGCCACGCTTCTCCCCTCCTGATCCACAGCCAACTTGATGCCACTTCTGCTGCATCTGTGACTAACTTCATGGCCCTTTGCTCGCTGGCCCCTGTGATGCCAAGCATTCTGTAGGCCCTGCAGAGAGATTTGCCCACAAACCCTCGACATCCCACTTCAACAGGCCGGCACGTCGCTCGCCACCCATTGCTCCGACACTCCTCCACAAGCTGAGAGTACTTTGCGCTCTTCCTCTCATTGGCCTCCTCCATACGGTCCTCCCAAGGCACTGTGAGCTCCAAGAGGATTACCTGCTTGGAGGCCACTGAGGTGCGCACAATATCTGGCCTTAGTGTTGTTTTAGAAACCATGGCAGGGAACTTCAACTGCTTTCCCAGATCAACTGACAGCTCCCAGTCGCGTGCTGTTGCCAACAGACCAGACGAGGTGTTCCGGGCAGCCGGTGTTGACTTCCCCCCAGCTCTGATGAAAGCAGTACTCTTCACTGGGCGGAGGCTCTTGCTGTGACTGACTCCCCTGCAGATGGCATCAGCTATGGCCTTCAGGACCTGGTCATGTCGCCAGCGGTATCGCCCTTCACCCAGGGCTTTTGGACAACAGCTTAGGATGTGCTCCAAGGTTCCTCTCCTCTGGCAGAGGGGGCACCGTGGTGTCTCCACCTTTCCCCAGGTGAAGAGGTTGGATGGACTTGGCAGCACATCGTAGACCGCCTGGATCAAGAACTTTATTCGATGGGGTTCGGCTTTCCAGAGCTCGGTCCATGTGACCTTACGCTCTGATGCTTGTTCCCATCTCATCCAGGCGCCCTGTTGCCGCATTCCCGCCATCTGGCAGGCTCGCCTTTCCTCAACTCCTGCTCGCACTTCCTCGAGGATCAGTGACCTCTTCTCTTTCCCCTGCGCCTTATCATAGCGAGGTGTTCTTCTGCTACCTAAGCCAGATCTCCCCTGCGCCACTGTTCCCACCAAAAACTTTTGCCGTAGTCTTGCCTCTGCAACATCCACAGCCTCGACAGCTTTCCACTTCCGCCCCGTCCTGACTTCAATACCGGCCTGTGCAACCTTTGGGTCACTGGACTCCCGATACTGTAGGAGCTCCCTGGACCGTGTCACCATGAACTCCTCGCTCAGGCTGCTGATGGGGAGCTTCAGTTTGTTGTTATACCCGTATAGAGCAATGCTGCTCAGGCTTCGCGGCAGTCCTAGCCACCTGCGCAGGAACCTACTGACCCTCATCTCAAAGCCTTCCACCGTTGAAATGGGGACTTCGTACACCATGAGGGGCCAGAGGATCCGAGGGAGAATCCCGTGCTGGTAAATCCAGGCCTTGAACTTGCCAGGAAGGCCAGACTTATCCACCACGGTCAGCCAGGTCTCCAGGTCTTGGTTGGTCGATCTTGTGGAGGCTGCGTCTCTCAGGCTGCAATTAAACACCTTTCCCAAGCTCTTCACAGGTTCCTCAGTGAGTGATGGTATTTTGGTGGTGCCAAGTGAGAAGCAGAACTTGCCAGTAACCTTTCCTTTCTTTAGCACTAGGGCCCTCGACTTGGCCGGCTTGAAGTTCATGCAAGCCCAGGAAATCACCTCCTGAAGGCCATTCAAGATCCACCTGCAACCTGGGACGGATGTAGTGGTCACTGTCAGGTCGTCCATGAAGGCTCGGATGGGTGGCTGCCGGACTCCAGACCTGGAGAGGGGACCTCTGCACTGAACTTCCGCAGACTTCACCAGCATGTTCATGGCGAGCGCAAAGAGGATGACTAAGATCGTACAGCCAGTGATGATCCCCTTTTCAAGCCTGTGCCAGTCAGAGGTTGTTTTTCCGGAGGAGACTCTTAGATGGAAGTTGGCATAGTAGTCCAGAATGAGGTCTCTGAACTTCTTTGGAATGTGATGCCGATTCAGTGCCTCTTCGACCAGCTTGTGGGGTATGGATCCATAGGCATTTTCGAGGTCCAGCCACAGAACAGCCAGGTCCCCCTTATTCTTCCTGGCTTCCCTGATGAGCTGAGTGACCACGCCTGTGTGCTCCAGACATCCAGATACCTATGGGATCCCTCCTTTCTGGACTGATGTATCAATGTAGGAGTTCTTCAGGAGGTAGTCTGTCAGTCGCCTGGCCATGAGGCTGAAGAAGATCTTCCCTTCAACACTCAGCAACGAGATGGTTCGGAACTGATTGATGTTCTGAGACTTCTCCTCATTTGGGATCCACACACCCTCTGCCTGTCTCCACGGGTCTGCTACCTTGCCCCTCCTCCAGATCACCTTCAGGATTCTCCAGAGTCTGTGGAGTAGTCTTGGACAATTCTTATAGACCTTATAAGGTACTCCACTGGGCCCTGGAGCAGAGCTCGTCCTTGCCCTGCGGACCACCTCCTGGATCTCCTTCCAGCCGGGCTCTTTCCCATTGAAGTCAAGCGTTGGTGTTGGTGGATTGATCAAGGACCTGCAGGGGCCTAGGTCTTGTTCTCTGCATCCATCGCTGTAAATTTGCTTGAGGTGGTGGTCGACCTCAGCTTTGGAGCAGGCCAGTCTACCGCTTCGCTTCTGTCCTAGCAGCTGTTTTGTGACTCCAAAGGGATTCGCCAGAAAGGCAGCTCTCCTCCTGGACCTTTCCTTCCTCCTCCTCCTATGCCACTCCGCTCTCCTCAAGGTTATTAGCTTCTTGCGGATTATACAACGTAGTTCCGCAAGAGGCCCCCTATCCTCTTTACGTGCAACCTTGAACTGCTGTCTTAAACACTTCAGTTCCTGCCTGAGCTGATGGATTTTACTCGCTCTATTGTTCATGATGTAGGGGGGCTTCGCTGCCCGCTTCTCCTCAAGTCCAAACCTCTCTGCAGCGAGGCTGATGATGATCGTGGTCATCGTCTTGAGGCGTCGATCAGCGTCCCCTTTGGCTGTTGTTTCCAAGATGGTATCAGCATCTTCATCAAACTGGAGCCACTCTTTCCCCTTGCTAGCTTGGGGCCACTTTACCCGACGATGTTCTGATGTCCTGTGTGCTTCTGGTGGTTGCATCACCTGGAGGCTCCGGGCACTGTGGGGTGACTCCGGGCCTGGCTCCTCCTGCGTCTCACCAGGCGTAGTTCCTGTGCGCTGTGATTCATACTACAGGGCTGTGTGATTTTTGCCATCAGATAGAAAATGTTGACCATGTTTTAATACAATGTAGGAAATACAATAGAGAAAAAGAAATACTGGAAAGTAAGTTAGCAAAAGAAAATAGGTTAGTAATGGGAGATATATTAAGATAGCATTCAGAAAGCATAGGATATAAAGCAATATACACATATTTAAAAAACACTGGGTTAAATAAAAGAATATAGAGTAGCGATCCACCTCGGTCCACACTCCATTACAATAGGTGGCGGTAATGCACACCAGAAGGTTGCTTGCCAACCACCATAAAAAACAAGAAGAAGAAGAAGAAGAAGAAGAAGAACCTTTGCCAGGACGCCGCTATCTTCCCAGTAAGCATTACGTTTGGCATTCCCTCCCTTGTGCTTTGCTCTTTGCTCTCTCCGTGTCTCCCTTGTTCATGTACCTTGTGTCTTCCACAGTGACTCCCCTGTCTTCCGTGATCGTACCTTGCCTCTCGACATCCATACGGATTCCTAACTGCCTTCCTCGATCTACCACCCCCCTTGCTCGGACCCAGACCACTTTTCCTCGCTCCTGCCCCCGACCTCCCCCGACCTCTTGCTTGCTCAGGAACTGCCTCTTCGCCTTGCCCCTCTGGATTCGACGAAGGATACAACCAACACTCACAGCCAACAAACCCTGGTAACATTTACACTATTAATATTACACATAGTCAACACTCATTCACTTAGAGTAGCATACACACGCCATGCAATCATCAAAGGTTTAAATAAACCTTGTGAACCGCAGTTGTGCCCTGCTTGTCGCCTCCTTCCCTCCTCTGTACATAACATGCACAGAAGTAATTGTAGATGTATGATCTATGGTGTAAAAAGCATGTATGTGTACAAACAAAAATTATTTGGAACTGAGATAGAGACAAATGAAGGTGGTATAAAGATAATATAAGACGAGAGCAGAGAATTTCAAAATGCATAAAGCACTCCATCACAGGACAGGGCCAGGGAACTCAGGGAAAAATGATGGATGGATGGTTCCGGGCAAAGTTTTTTTCAAAATCAGATTTGTTCTAGCTGACTGTTTACACTGCAATTAAAATGTGATCTTTATCAATCTGCAGTGTATATGCGTACAGCCCCAATGTGGCCCAAATAAGGCCTTGATGTCACCTGCATGTGCAGCTCGATAAAGTCTAAACAAAGGTGTTATGTATACAGGAGGAGGAGACGGCAAAGACAGGAGGGATGTCGTTTTAGCTGAATTTATCCTAATATATATATATATATATATATATATATATATATATATATATATATATATATATGTATATGTACACTATAGAATGGAGTGTGTAAATAATCCAAAAAGTGTGTGTGTGCGACTATGGGAATTAAGTGTTGTGTGTTACCGGAAGTGTTGAGCGAGAGGCAGAAGTCCCGGAGGGGAAAGGCAGGCTCGAAGGTCCGTGAGACAGGCAGGTAGTCGGGGACAACATTGAGGCGTTAAGGTCTGTGTCCAGGTGCGAGGTTGTGATCCAAAAGGCAGCCAGGGAAGCAAAGGTAATGGGGGAAGACAAGACACATAAATCGTAATGTGGGAACGAAGGCAGGCTGCAGGGAGGACGACAAGGAGGACAGGAGACAATTCAACACGACGGGGTAGAAAACACAGAGAGAGAGCAAGAGTGCATAGAGCTAGATATTTTTTTTACTGTACAGGAACAGATGACTACGTTCTGGTGCGGGAGAGCAGGTTTTGCAGGCTTATGAAGGCAGGTTTTCTGATCAGTGAAAGGTTCACTGATTGCTGGTGATTTATTGGAGTTGCTTGCTGCAGCTGTTCGCTGCAACCGGACTGATGCGGGCCTGGCGCACTCCCGAAGGTTCGCTCAGCGCAGTGTCCACACTGAGGTGCCCTCGGGCCGTGACAAAAGGAACTTAATTTGATATTTAAATCATAGTTTCGAAACTTTTAACATATTAGCACCTGTTTTTCGTTTTGTTTTGTTTGTAAATGGGATCTGCATAAGTCCCAAACATTTGAAATCCAACCATGCATGGCCGACACATTTATGAAACAAAATTGCCTTACTTTACACTTCCTCCAAATCACATCTTTGGAATTTGGTCAAATTGTGCCATTTTTCCCAATTATGACATTAGCTAATATCACCATATATGGTAAAGTTATACCCAAAGAGCTTTTGCACGAGTCTGACATTGTAGTCAATAGGTTCCTTCATTTCTTCTATCCTGTTGTTGTCTTGTTGACTGGCTCATACATGCACACACATACTCCGTTGTTGCCATTTCTAATACAAAGTAGTGTAAAGTTATAACATATATCAGTCAGGATGATGGGGTGAAAACACAATCGAAGTGGAGGCACGTAAATGAGACTGGCCACAAAACGTAGCATCCTCAACATTTTGACCAAAGAACCACTATTACATGTTTTGTAAACCACAAGGAAGTGTTTAAGATGTCGAAAAAAAAAATCCTAATTTGGCCCCTTTAGATCAATAGAAATTAGCTTTAGGCATAGAGTTGACAGCTCGGGCATTTTACTCGACAGCTAGTGCCCTTGCACTCTCATCGCAAGGGCAGGACAGATATCCAAGTCTAAATAATACGATGGCCTGCCAAGAGTATCAAAACATATTGCATGCAAATTGACATCCTATGTTTGAAAAATAAATACATAAATAAACACTTTCATATGACTCATATATACACACTTTTTGCAGCTAAGATTCACAAGTAAGTGTAAGTGAGCATGTATAATCTAGGACAGGGCTGCTCCATGATATACTATATTTGGCGTGCAGTAGCCGTCAAAAGTTGTTTGAACACATTTGATCTATAAACGAGAAGACGTGGCAAAACACTTGATAGGTACAGCATATCATTTTTTGGAATGTTTGCTGGCCAGTGGAAGCATGCCACACAAGGACTACATTACATGGTTTTGATTGATTGATTGATTGCTTGAAACTTTTATTAGTAGATTGCATAGTTCAGTACATATTCCGTGCAATTGACCACCTAATGGTAACACCCGAATACGTTTTTCAACTTGTTTGAGTCGGGGTCCACGTTAATCAATTCATGGTAATTGATGCGCACTTATAAAAACATTTACTCCACTTTAATTGCACTGGTTTCTTATTTGTTCAAGAATAATGACTGCGTTAATGCGTTAGATAATAGCCGTTTTATTAGAGAGCTTTTAAAATACCAGCCATCATCTTACAGCCCTGCAGTAGTAAATATTTGGGCTCAGCAGACTAAATTGCCAACATCTTGGTAAAGTCATGCAAGTATTGTGAAAGTAGAGATGTATTTAATTCTCTTTTGCCTTTTTAGAAGTAACAGAGTAGAAATTAATTATCAAAATAAAGAACATTCCTCCAATGAGTAAATTCCTCCTGACATGTTTAGCAGACGACATAGCTTTGTTTCATGCATGAATTCAGTATTCTCTGTGCTTGAATAATTCACTATTTGCTGCTCTTGTTTTGCACTAGATGGTGACATTCAAGCACATAGGATGGTTCTATGCATTGCGACAGGCCAAGCATTGCACCTTAAGTAACAGGAATAGCGCTGGATATGATGTCAATGATAAGGAGTTAACTCATGTGATTGATCACTGAAATTGTTGTATTAATCATAAAATATGCAGATTGATCACACAATTTATTGATGGTTACCTAAAAGGCGGCGATTGTTGTTATACGATCAGTTATCAGGTCAATGCATACGTCAGTGCAAAGATGCGTGAAGATGCATCCTTAGTTATGGTAAAGGAGCATGTGCATCCATCCATTTTCTACCGCTTGTCCATCTCAAGGTCGCAGGGGGGCGGAAGCCTATCCCAGCTGCACTTGAGCAGAAGGCAAGGAACAGATAGATACATTCAAACTCACATTACTCAAAATAAGTTGTATGATTAATTTACACCACACAATATATATTTATATATATATATATATATATATATATATATATATATATATATATATATATATATATATATATATATATATATATATATATATATACATATATATATATATATATATATATATATATATATATATATATATATATATATATATATATATATTATACAATATCCCAAAATAGACAGTTCTTCTTCATGGGACACACTTGAGCCTGATGTATTCTGTTATACAACCACACGGGGGAGTGACAGGAGAAGAAAGCTGAAAGGTGTTTAACTATAGGCCACACTCAGGAGCCCCCTTGTGAACTGCAGCCCCTATGGATTTGGACTGAAAAATATGATTGTTACCCAGCTTTAATGTCCATTTGAAGTAGGTAAAATAAATAATATATGTAGTTTGTTAAATATGGAGATAAATAATGCACAACCACTTTGTGGAACAGCTTACCCAGTCGCCAGTCTTTGTGGTAAAAAAAAAAAACCGTCCCACTAGATCCTAGTTATGATAAATATTTTTTCCATTAGGGTTTCACAAAGAACAATTTTTTTTTGCTTCTCTTCAGTAAGTATCGAGTGAATTATGTGTTAATTAAAAAGTACAGTATGGGAGAATACATTTGTTTAATGATTCTAATATTATCATATAATGTAGCAAACAATTTTTATATAAAATGTAACAAACAGTTTCATATAAAAGTCCCTTGAACTAAAAACACAATGCATTAAATTAATGTTGTACAGTATATTTTTGTTCTCTGGCCACCATGACAAATTAGCACAATGTTTGGTCTACTGGTTAATATTTGATCCCTCTGCATTGATTGTTGACTCTACTCACCAGATTATTGACTCTGACTAAACAGTCTGTGTTCCACAATGTTTCATAATAAATAGTGGACTCTCATCTCATAACTCAGAATCTAATCTATTTTAAACATGAAATCCAAATGTGAATGCTGCAACAGTATAGAATACTGGAACCAATTTGCACTTTTCATTATAACGAAAGTAGTCTTCAAATTGACCACAATAACATTGCAAGGCCTTCGAACAAGGTGTGTAAGGAAGTCGGCCTCATCATCATGAACTTTAAACCTGTAAACAGTTCATATCGTCTGTAAAAAAAAAAAAAAAAAAAAAAATTGCGTATGAAATAACTAGATTGTTATTTACAAAGGATTGTTGATTAACATTGATTACATTATTATAAGCCATCAATATATTTTGATTAATTATCCACGTGGTGATTGTTGTTTGTTTGTGTTACTTTGTAACATTGTTATTATAACATTGCACATTGAGTTACAGTGGGGCAAAAAAGTATTTAGTCAGCCACCGATTGTGCAAGTTCTCCCACTTAAAATGATGACAGAGGTCTGTTATTTTCATCATAGGTACACTTTAACTGTGAGAGATAGAATGTGAAAAAAAATCCAGGATTTCACATTGTGGGAATTTTAAATAATTTATTTGTAAATTATGGTGGAAAATAAGCATTCGGTCAACCATTCAAAGCTCTCACTGATGGAAGGAGGTTTTGGCTCAAAATCTCACGATACATGGCCCCATTCATTCTTTCCTTAACACGGGTCAATCGTCCTGTCCCCTTAGCAGAAAAATAGCCCCAAAGCATGATGTTTCCACCCCCATGCTTCACAGTAGGTATGGTGTTCTTGGGATGCAACTCAGTATTCTTCTTCCTCCAAACACGACGAGATGAGTTTATACCAAAAAGTTATTTTTTGGTTTCATCTGACCACATGGCATTCTCCCAATCCTCTGCTGTATCATAAATGATAAATAAATAAATGGGTTGTACTTGTATAGCGCTTTTCTACCTTCAAGGTACTCAAAGCGCTTTGACACTACTTCCACATTTACCCATTCACACACACATTCACACACTGATGGAGGGAGCTGCCATGCAAGGCGCCAACCAGCACCCATCAGGAGCAAGGGTGAAGTGTCTTGCACAGGACACAACGGACGTGACGAGGTTGGTACTAGGTGGGATTTGAACCAGGGACCCTCGGGTTGCGCACGGCCACTCTCCCACTGTATCCATTTTGGTATAAACTCAACTCGTCGTGTTTGAAGGAACAAGAATACTGAGTTGGGGGTGGAAACATCATGCTTTGGGGCTTTTTTTCTGCTTAGGGGACAGGACTATTGATCCGTGTTAAGGAAAGAATGAATGGGCCCATGTATCGTGAGATTTTGAGCCAAAACCTCCTTCCATCAGTGAGAGATTTGAATGGTTGACCAAATACCTATTTTCCACCATAATTTACAAATATATTTTTTCTAATTCCTACTATGTGAATTCCTGGATTTTTTTTCACATTCTGTCTCTCACAGTTGAAGTGTACCTATGATGAAAATTACAGACCTCTGTCATCATTTTAAGTGGGAGAACTTGCACAATCGGTGGCTGACTAAATGCTTTTTTGCCCCACTGTATATAAGTTTGACAAAATATCTTAAAGGGGGTTTATGATTATATAAAATCTATTCTACCTTCTCTTGTGTTCCTACCAGTCAGACATGTCCTAAACCGCTCCCCAGGGAGGCATTCGGGTGGCATCCTGACCAGGACACGTTGGGAAGACTATGTCTCCCAGCTGGCTTGGGAACGCCTCGGGATCCGGAAGAGCTGTACGAAGTGGCTGGGGAGTGGGAAGTCTGGCTGTAGCGCATCCGAAAAGTCTGTGCAAACTGATACAGTTACAAACCTTATGAACCTTATGATTTGATGCCTTGGCATTGTTTGATATGAGTATCCAACACTGTAACATTTATAACTCAGGTAAGACAAAATTCATCATAGGTCCCCTCAAACCCCTCATACTTCAAAGATGTTAGTGATACAAGTAGTCTCGGACTAGCATACAGTACATTGTACCTTTGACGACTTGTGTTGCAATCTACAGCTGACACTTACACCAGTGGACATGATGAAGCAAGCAGCCTCTTAATTTGGATAATACCTATAGACCCCCCACTGCGAATGTGATTGGTAAAGTAAACACACATGAGAATGGTAATCAAATAGCCTTCCCAAGACAAATTGGCAGTGCCACAGCTCAGTCAATGGACTCTTCCAGCACTTACCAGTGAGATGAAATGCGATGGAAAGCTACCTTTCACACAATTTCTATTCAGGCCACTGCCTTCATAACAATGTGGCAGAGTCCTTGTTTCTCTACTTCAGCTCAAACATAAAGAGGCTAATTTGCGCTCTCTGCCATGGCATTTGTTTTTCACCTGACCACTCATTTTAATCTACAAATATATCAGATATTTACATTTATTTAGATCACCAGTCAGTGGTTGAGTGGTTGAGTCTCACACATGTATTTCTTAAAATTCTGACACCCTCGTTGTAAATTATATTTTAATTAACCAACAAGAAATTATTCAATTATTTCAACTCATCTAATATTAAAAACGCTCAAACTGACCACAGAACTTTCTTCCAGAGGGTATTATCTTTGTCCATGAACGTCAGATGAAACACAAATTAAGCTGTTTGGCCACAATACCCCGCAATATGTTTGGAGCACAGATCACGGCTAAAAGTAGCTTTTATCACATAGTTACACAGTATTCTGGACATCTGTGTTGCTGAATCTTTTGCAATTTGTTCAATTAAAAATGGAGACTACTAAAAGGAAAGATGTTGGTGGAAAGCGGTGTATTGCAGCCGGCTGTAGCAACACAAACACAACCGGTGTTTCTTTGCTTACATTCCCTAAAGATGACGGTGAAGATTTAATATGCAACATAGTGGTCAACCGAACATGGTTCTCTACCACATGTCAACCGGCAGGTTTCGGTGAGAAAATTGTGGTAATAAGTCGTCTCTTACCGTAGACATGTGCGGAGCTTGCGTCGTTCCTCGTGCACCTGTCAAAGAGGCAGCTGCAACTCTCTTGGCTCCTCCGTGGCTTCCCTCAGAGACACTGGCGGTCACCACACCCCTCCGACTTTCAGGTATGACTATACAATCTCACTAAAACACTAGAAACACACTAAGCAGATAAGGGATTTTCCAGAATTATCCTAGTAAATGTGTCTAATAACATCTAAATCGCTCCCACTTCCCTCGTCTTTTTCTTTTTTTTTCTTCTAGTCCTTCACTCTCACTATCCTCATCCACAAAACTTTCATCCTAGCTCAAATTGTCGCATTCTCGGTCCGAATCGCTCTAGCTGCTGGTGGCCATGATTGTAAACAATGTGCGGATGTGAGGAGCTCTACAACCAGTGACGTCACGCGCACATCGTCTGCTACTTCCGTTACAGGCAAGGCTTTTTTATCATCTATAGAGATGAAGTAGTCTTGTGATTTTTCCCACACACACATATATTGCGCTGTACCATGGTAACGACCACTATTCTCTGGATGATCTAATTAAGACAAATATATATATATATATATATATATATATATATATATATATATATATATATATATATATATACAAACCCCGTTTGAGTTGGGAAATTGTGTTAGATGTAAATATAAACGGAATACCATTATTTGCAAATCCTTTTCAACCCATATTCAGTTGAATGCATTGCAAAGACAAGATATTTGATGTTCAAACTCATAAACTTCCTTTTTTTGGGGGGAAAAAAATAATTAACTTAGAATTTCATGGTTGCAACACTTGCCAAAGTAGTTGGGAAAGTGTATGTTCACCACTGTGTTACATCACCTTTTCTTTTAACAACACTCAATAAACGTTTGAGAATTGAGGAAAGTAATTATTGAAGCTTTAAAAGTGGAATTCTTTCCCATTCTTGTTTTATGTAGAGCTTCAGTCGTTCAACAGTCCGGGGTCTCCGCTGTCGTATTTTACGCTTCAAAATGCTCCACACACTTTCCTGGACTGCAGGCGGGCCAGGAAAGTACCCGCACTATTTTACTACGAAACCACGCTGTTGTAACACATGGTTTGGCATTGTCTTGCTGAAATAAGCAGGAGCGTCCATGATAACGTTACTTGGATTACAACATATGTTGCTCCAAAACCCGTATGGACCATTCAGCATTAATGGTGCCTTCACAGATGTGTAAGTTACCCATGCCTTGGGCACTAATGCACCCCCATACCATCACAGATGCTGGCTTTTGAACTTTGCGCCTAAAATAATCCAGACGGTTAGTTTCCTTTCTGTTCCGGAGGACACCATATCCACAGTTTCCAAGTATAATTTAAAATGTGGACTCGCCAGACCATAGAACACCTTTCCACTTTGCATCAGTCCATCTTAGATGAGGTCGGGCCCAGCGAAGCCAGCGGCGTTCCTTGGTGTTGTTGATTAATGGGTTTTGCTTTGCATAGCAGAGTTTTAATTTGCACTTACAGATGTAGCAACCAACTGTAGTTACTGACAGTGGTTTTATGAAGTGTTCCTGAGCCCATGTGGTGATATCCTTTACACACTGATGTCTGTTTTTGATGCAGTACCACCTGAGGGATCAACGGTCCGTAATATCATCGCTTACGTGCAGTGATTTCTCCAGATTCTCTGAACCTTTTGATGATTTTACGGAGCGTAGAGGGTGAAGTCCCTAAATTCCTTGCAATAGCTCGTTGAGAAATGTTGTTCTAAAACTGTTTGACAATTTGCTTACAAATCGGTGACCCTCGCCGCATCCTGCTCCCAAATAGCCTGCACACCTGTGGGATGTTCCAAATAAGTGTTTGATGAGCATTCTTCAACTTTATCAGTGTTTATTGCCACCTTTCCCAACTTTTTGTCATGTGTTGCTGGCATCAAATTTTAAAGTTAATGATTATTTGTAAAAAAAATGTTTATCAGTTTGAACATCAAATATGTTGTCTTTGTAGCATATTCAACTGAATATGGGTTTAAAATGATTTGCAAATCATTGTATTCTGTTTATATTTACGTCTAACACAATTTCCCAACTCTTATGGAAACGGGGATTGTATATATATATGAACTAGAGAATGGAGTGTGATCAAAATCCAAAAGTGTGTGGTGTTAGACTAGGTGTGGGTAATTACCTGAGTGTTTTACCTAATGTTGACTCGAGAGGAGGGACAAGACATGAAGGCAGTCCGTGGGGGCAGGCAGATGGTCAGGGCGAATGGCGAGGCGTAAGAGGTCCATGTCCAGGTGGGGGTCGAGGATCAAAGAGGAAGTCCGGGAAGCAAAGAAAGCTATGACTGACGAGACGCACAGCTCGTTGACGCGGGGACGAAGGCAGACTGCTGGGGAAGATGTCAAGGAATAACAATGAAAACCGGGAGGGGAGACACAGACACAGAAAGAGACAGAGACAGAGAGAGAGAGAGAAAGAGAGGGAGAGAGAGAGAGAGAGAAGAGAGAGAGAGAGAGAGAGAGAGAGAGAGAGAGAGAGAGAAAGAGAGAGAGAGAGAGAGAGAGAGAGAGAGAGAGAGAGAGAGAGAGAGAGAGAGAGAGAGAGAGAGAGAGAGAGAGAGCATTAAGCTGGGAAGTCGGTTTACGGTACATGATAGAAGATTAAGTTCCGGCGAGGATCATTGGGTCCACTGGACTTTATACCGCTCGCCCTAATCAGTACCAGGTGTGCAGATTATTGATCGCCCACAGCCCCGCTGGCATGTGGGCGTGACGCGGCCAGCGCTAACTAGCAGGGGCGTGTCTCAGCGCACTGTCAACAGAGATGCTGGCAGACCCAGCTGCCTGAGAAAAGTGGGTTCGAGCCCCCGCCGTGACACTTTGGACCCAGCAGATTTGGTCACATTTTCAGTAAACTCAAATTAAATTAATAAAATGACCAAACTTCATGAATGTTTTTTGTGACAAACAAGTATGCGCTCCAATCACACCATCACAAAAAGAGTTGGAGAAAGTATTGGAAACTCAAGACAGCCATGACATTATGTTCTTTACAAGTGTATGTAAAATATATATATATATATATATATATATATTAGGGCTGGGCAACGATTAAAATTTTTAATCGAAATTATTCAGCAATATATATATATATATGTATATATATATATATATATATATATATATATATATATATATATATATATATATATATATATATATATATATATGTATATGTCTGTGTGTGTGTGTGTGTGTGAAAAATCACAAGACTACTTCATCTCTACAGAACTGTTTCATGAGGGGCTCCCTCAATCTCCTGATGATTGAGGGAACCCCTCATGAAGCAGTTCTGTAGAGATGAAGTAGTCTTGTGATTTTTCCCACACATATATATTGCGCTGTACCATGGTAACAACCACTATTCTCTGGATGATCTAATTAAGACAAATATATATATATATATATATATATATATGTATATATATATATATATATATATATATATATATATATATATAATATGCAAGACACTTCACCCTTGCTCCTGATGGGTGCTGGTTAGCGCCTTGCATGGCAGCTCCCTCCATCAGTGTGTGAATGTGTGTGTGAATGGGTAAATGTGGAAGTAGTGTCAAAGCGCTTTGAGTACCTTGAAGGTAGAAAAGCGCTATACAAGTACAACCCATTTATCATTTATCATTTATATATATATACAGCGCGAGTTTGTCTCTGTGTGATATAGAAAATGACTATATTGTGATATTCGAGTTTACGTTCTCACACAGTTGCTTTTATCTAATGGCATTACACTACAGGCTCTTCCCACTCTTTCTTGTGTCTCCTTCTCACAGACAGCAAGCACACCTTCTTACATACGTCACATACTGTCACATCAAACATCACATACGTATACACCCTCGCGGAGCAGAGAGGTAGCAGCATGGGTAACGTTAGCTGTGATGCTATCGGAGCTGTGCGAGTGGTAATACGAGAGAAAGAAGGTGCGAATCTGGTAACAAATGAAGGAAGAATTAATTCCCAAGAAAAACAACAAGGGGTCCATCGTCTGGCGGTGGTTTGGGTTTAAGTGGAAATATGTTGAACAGACAATCGTCACTTGTCAAGTGTGGGGCAAAAGTGTTGCTACAAAAAGAAGCATTACTGTTAATATGTAGCATCATTTTAAAAGTCTCCTGCTAGAGAATGAAGAGTGATTACTCCATTCGGTGCCACATGCCGAAACCATCAAAATGCCGAGGCAAACATTTCCAGATCAACACTGTATGAAAAAACTAGTCAACAACAAAAGTAGATCATGTCCGCAGTAACCTACCACATAGCGAAGGACGAACACTAATTGATTTCCTATTATGTAGCTCATTTTTATTTGACAGTTATTGAAATATCTTGTCTAACATCATGCACAAAACTGCACTTTATTTCTTTTAAAATATTGTAGTGGCGTTCTGTACAAAAAGTGCAATTTAATTAGGTGTCGTTTTGGTATGTCATCTTAGAACAGTGGTTCTAAAAAGAGGGTACGCGTACCACTGGGGGTACTTGAAGGTATGCAAAGGGGTACTTGAGATTTTTTTTAAATATTCTAAAAATAGCAGCATTTCAAATATCCTTTATAAATATATTTATTGAATAATACTTCAACAAAATATGAATATAAGTTCATAAACTGAACTGAAAAGAAATGCATCAATGCAATATTCAGTGTTGACAGCTACATGTTCCATAAATATTGATGTTAAAGATTTATTTTTTTGTGAAGAAATGTTTAGAATTAAGTTCATGAATCCAAATGGATCTCTAATACAATCCCCAAAGAGGGCACTTTAAATTGATGATTACTTCTATGTGTAGAAATCTTTATTTATGATTGAATCACTTGTTTATGTTTCAACAAGTTTTTAGTTATTTTTATATCTTTTTTTCCAAATAGTTCAAGAAAGACCACTACAAATGAGCAATATTTTGCACTGTTATACAATTGAATAAATCAGAAACTAATGACATAGTGCTGTATTTTACTTCTCTGTTTTTTTCAACCAAAAATGCTTTGGTCTAATTAGGGGGTACTTGAATTAAAAAAATGTTCACA